>NW_009630445.1:60289-80453 GCF_000690535.1 Cariama cristata
ATGCCAAGATTAAGTATATCTTTACAGATACACAACTTTTCATCCACAGATAAAAAAGAAATAAGCTGAGGTTTAAAAAGCTTTTGGTTTAAAGACTCAGAGGTCCTGCTCATAAGATCTTTAAAAGCAACACTATGCAGAGGCAATACAGGACCTATACATAAAGTACATCATGCAAAGACTTGAGTTATCAACAAACCACCCACTACCTGAATCTTGATTAAAAAGGCAAATCAGATTAGTCTAATTTTCAAAAAGGAATTAATTCCTTGAAAAGTCAAATCAATATTCTCTATGTCAACAAATCCTACATGTTAAAGTCTCATTTGCACCAGTATTCAATGCAAACCAAATGATTTACTCGTATTATAAAAATAAGTAGGAAAACATTGAATTCTTCTAGCATTTAAAATTATTTTTAGGTCAATCTTCTCTCTCAAAGCAATTTTAGGTTAACATTTCCACAGAGGACTATGGGAAAAGGAAGTCATGGGACTTGGGCACATTTCCCATTAACCTTTCAGGAAGATTTAAATCTCAATCCCTTATACCTTAAAAATGTTGAGGTAATTTGCTCTTCTCAGGCCTGAGATACAGCGAGTGTCAAGAAGGTATCAGCAGTAGCTCAATTTCTACCTTCTAGTCCTTTGCCTCACACAAGTCTCAACAGAATAAATGACAGTAAATATTAAGGAACGCCCAAGACAGAAATATGAATTAGCCTACTCAAACTAAAGCAGAGTCTGATAAAAGATATTAAAGACACTTAATTGTGAAGACACTTAACTGTAAAACTCTGAAGAGAGACCACTTAGTTGTTGTTTGGCTTAGCCACAGAATCCAGGAGGATGTTGTTGTTTTCAGTATTTATCACAGGTACTTTATAGTACCCAACAACGTAACATTAAAGCGCTGCAAAATGCCTTTGTTTGTCTTCCTATTTGTCTGTAGCTGCTTGAAACGACACAAAATGTATTTTCTTATTGCCACTGTATGGTTCTTATTTCTACGTATCCTGTTATAAGTTGAATTCTAAGTAAACCTTTTTCAAGATTACACTTTACTAACCAAATTATGTGCAGAAATAACAACAAAAAAAAATCACTAAGTAAAAGCATTTTACACTCATTTCTATGCTATCCTTATGTCATACAAATGCACGAAGATGGGTCTTTAAAAGTTTCTAACTGGCTTAGATTCATGAGTATGGGACAAGAGAAACCTCGTATCTGACCCGAAGTTCTCTCTGAAATGCAAACTGAATTCACATCAGGATCCAAAGTTTAACGTTTTCCATACATCCATACTAGCCAGATGGATTCTGCCTTAAATCACTTAAATGGAATCTCTGAAGCAGTTACAGGGCACAGGAGACACTGACCTAACTTGTCACAAACCAGAATCATCTCTTCTCTAAAAGGACACTTTCTCTATGGTGTAGTTACAATAAAGTCATCTTTCAGTGTGTTAAATATTCCACCAAAATGAGTTTGAACTTAACAGGAAATATTTTGCCTAGGAATCCAAAACTCGATAAATACCATAGCTTTTTGCTGGTTTTCCCCTCCTGCTTCTCCAACTGAAGAAATGGTTGATTCGCTTAAGAAATGGAGGGTGACAACATAATGATCTGCATGTCTAATGTTGTCCCACCTCAATTTTGGGGGGGTATGATAATACCCTTCCTCCTAAGGTCATCAAGTCTTTCTCCTCTCATTACGCTGGAATAGTAAAATGAATAGCAAATAGGACCTACATAACTTACCCAAGGCTACATATTTTCCTCAGCAACTGTTTCCATCTCAAACTCCAATATCACCACTTCATCACCTTATGCTGGCAGGAAATTTTTAATGTCTGAGCAATTTCAGAGTCAGAATTGTACTGAGAGCAAAAGTCAGGTATAGCATAAATAGAAAGAGAACATAATGGGTATATACTGGATACACTGCAAGGGAAAAACCAAACAGTCACCAAAACCAGAATATCAATGCACGTGGTACTGCATCTCTTTTTGACATACAAGAGGAAGAGATTAGTGTTGTAAAGTGTCAAGAAGTAGGAAAAAACCACAACCTATCCACATGCTCGCTACCTTGCAGGATATGTTAACCGAGACCAAAGACAAGTACATCTCTATGTAGCAAAGCAAAGCTGTGGAGACCAAGGACTGCAGGGTATAGTAAATAAACGTAAAACTCTGAAATAAATGTATCATGGTGAAGAGTGTAACCAAGAAACTAAATGCTGACCATGATTTCCGAGAGAAATGCTCACAAAAATGCCTCCTCTTTGCACTTTTAATAAAGTTTACATGGGTATAAGGGGGCACACTGTTATAGAGGACAACCTAGGAATGGTGGAATCAAGGGTGTGAAGATCCATTAGAAATGTTAAACAGGTCTTTATAGCCTAGGCATACTTTTCACTTGTAAATTTAATACTGTAGAAAGTCTGCTTTTGGCCAAACATTCAACTAAAGGATTCAACTGAAAACTCACAAAAACGTATTCTTTGCTTTGGTTCTATGTTGCAGAAAATATTTTGGTTTTTTTTTCAGACCTCACGTGCATGCAATCCTCATAAAACAAGTTTAAGATCACCTAATTTACATATTAAAAATCAAGTAAAGATTACTAAATGAATATAGGTAATGACATTTTTCTTCTCTTTAACAAAAATCTTACCTGTATCACTTCTTCTAAAAGACAGACCTCCATGACAAGTCTCATGACTCAGAAGTCAAATAGATAATTCTATAAAGTGTTTTTATAAATCATTACCTAAAAAAATTAAGAGCATCAGATTCACAGGAAAACCAACAATAATATTCTTCCATAGTTACCATAGACTTAATTTATAGCAAACGAAGGCTACCCCACATTCAATAACGCTGAGTAAACTTTCAGGTGATTGAGATAAAGAAAGAACACTACTCGCGCTTTCCAAAATTATATATTTGCCCTGAAAGGTAAGCTGTTCTGTAAAAACCTCGTGCTACGCCTGCAGTCATACTTTTATTTGCCTTGTCATCCTTGTCAGTGTTTTCCATATTTCCACCTGTCACCATAGCAAATTCTATTACCGACTGTTCTGTGCAGATTCAGCAATCCTTTAAGTCAGACTACATGCATCGCTAAAATTCACTAGGCAAGAATAACTGACTATACCTTTGACTTGCAAAGAAATAGAAAATAGAACCTTAAAATAGCTAAATATAACCTACAAAAAACCTGCTTATTTCTAGTCTTCATCTGTGTGGCACTAATATGCATCCTGGCATGAGTGCCCAGTGTGATGCAAAAGGTCTCCACTAAGGTAAAAATCCCTTCTTTGGAAAGTATTTGCTAAAAATAATTCTCAGGGGGTTTTTTTGGTTTGTGTTTTGTTGGGTTTTTAAAAAACTTTTTTCTGGGTACTGTTATTCATTAAATCATTCTCAAAATAAATTGTACAATACAAAATGTTTTACCCCCTAAGGGGAAATGACAGCAACTGAGACTTTCATTAGCATTAGTTCCCAAACAACTAATAAAGGAACAATTCTTCAAATCATCTTACATTCAGTGAAATGGAAGCAGTCATTATCTTCCACAGCAAGTCCAACTTTTAGCACAGCATGGATATTTTAGACATAAATACCTGTAGGATAATGAAAGAGCACAATAGCACAAATGAAAAGCTAGGCTTCCTGAACACCAGTAACTCAGGTTAGATGCTAAAAGATGTGAATAGCCTAAAGACAAAAAGTCTCTGGTGAGAAGATAGAACTTCACAAGAATAAGAGCAATGACAAGAATAGTTTAGGCTGGGATGGCTTTCATGAGACCACCTGGTCCACCTCGTCACTCCAAGTGAGACTAACTTGGACATTATATCACACAGGCCCTTGTCCAAAGTCCGCTTCCAAATCCCTCCAAGACTGTAGATTCCACCACCTCTTGGAGCAACCTGGGGCAGCGGGAGCTTCCCCCTCTCTCCCCACAGCACTCGTCAGAATTTTCCTTTAAGTAACTTGTTTGCCCTTTTCATAAAAGTTCAGCCCCTTCTCATTGCTGCCTCTTGTCCAAAGAAGTTAAAAGGCAGCAAAAGTACCAATGATGTTTGTTCACAAATTAAAGAGGACTGCTGTCAAGTACGTGATTACAATTTTCATTTTCCCGTGTTACCATAGTTACAGCCATTTATACAGTCCAATAGTTTACTGCATCCATATTTCTATTTATAAACCTCAGCTTTTTGAGAAATTATAGCCAATCTTCCCCCTAAGCCTCTCCTTTTCCCCCCGAGTCTCTCCTCTCTGGCTTTTCGCTCATCCCATGCCTTAAGCTTTCTCTGGAAAGAAGCCCATGAAGAAACATTAAATCCTGTGAGGGAATAACTAAAAATGTTACAGAAGTGACAGGACTCTATTGCAGCTCTCCAGGCTGAATCAGAAAATAGAGGTTGTATGAGTCATAACCAGAGAAATATTGGCCTACTAGAAAAATATTACTTTACTGAAGACGTGCATCTGACCCATCACAGCCCAGAGCTTAGCAACCCCTGCTAACTTTTGGCACAGATGGAGGGCTGGTGGGAGTCACCTCTGAAAACTGTCCTCGACTCAAAACTTTTCTGATGTTGACATTGCTTTATTCACCTTTGAGAGGAGAGAATAACAATAAAATAAGAAATGCCCTCTTCTTTTGAGGCTTTTATAGACTTCCCAACTATAACCCACTGAATGAAAGCAAACTATTGTGAAGTTCCAACCTCCCAACAATTTAGTAAATCCTAACAATTCAGTCAAAAAATGAGAGAAAGTTAATAAACATGACAACACACTATTCCTACACCAAATACACTTATTTGGAAAAACCAGTCAGTATTCAGACATAAGTAGTGAAGTACGTTGCTTAACTGAATAAACATAAATTAATTCACAGGCAGAGTTACTCCACAGAGATTAGACACGATGGCATTTTTCCTCCAGTCCAATTCATCTTGGACCACTAAACAGTGTAATTTTAAATTTCTTGTGTTCAGAAGAGGGTGACTACCAACCAGAATTGCAAAATGATATCTGTACATATAGGTGGTCAAATTTGGGAAGCGTTTTAACACAGGGACTAATGTGAAGCGTATTCAGTAAGGGCTGTAGAAGTTGGGATCTGCCTCTTCTCTCTCGCAGCTGCATATTCATTGCCCAAATCTGCTTCACATATTTAGCATGGGGGTTTTGTTTTGTTGTTTGGGGTTTTTTTCCCCCTTGGTTGTTTTTTTGTGAGGAAGAGGCAAACAAGGGGAGAGTTGGGTGGGTTGGTTTGTTTTTAAACACAAGGTACCAGATATATTCCAATTATTTTACTCAATAAAACATTGGCTTCAACACCTTTTCTGATATCAGTGTACTAATCCAGCAACCTGCCAACTGCCGAGACATAGGTCATAGTGAAATTCCTAGCAAACAGGTGTTTGCTGGTATTTCCAGTTGGCATCAGGATTGAATGCTATCAATAGCCAGCAAGAAGAGATTTTTAAGCCCTTCTGTCTTCATGTGCCTGTATTACAAACATTAACTAGAGCATTGCCTAAGTAGTATCTACAAAAAATAAGATTTACTGCAGTATATTATAATTACATGTACTTTAGCAAGTAGTGTGGAGCAGCTAGAGATGCTCTGTAGAGAAAATGTTGGTGCTGAAGACCTGATGCCTGCACAATTCACATTTCATGGCTTCTATTTTCTGCCTGGCTGGCTTTTTTAATTTGGAATATCTCTAGAGAAGGTGCATTACACACCAAATTATTTCAGATTAAAAAGCTCAGCCTGCTCCTAAGTAGTACTGATCAAGAATTGAGCTGGTGTGCATTACTGCTCAATTTCCAGCTGCAAAGAAGATATCTGAAGTGCTTCGTTTACCAAGGATATGTTCCTGTCGTGCCTAGGACTGAACCGGTGTCCCAGACACAGGAGTGCAGTTCACCAGACGAGTTACCGTAATCCTATTATAGCATATGGCTCTAACACTTTAATGTAATAACGTGTTTAACGTAACACGAGTAACATCGTAACACAGATTCTGTAAAACAGTTTGACATAAAAATAGCTGAGGCCAAACAAAACTAGCTATTCTTGCCACTAAAATTGTCAGGCCAGTTTTCCCAGGCTTTACAGTTAAGGCTTTAAAGCCCTGTGGACAAAGAGAGGGACATTTTTCAAAGAGTTAAAAATACAAAAGTATTTCTGCAACATTCTTTGTGTCAAGCATACCCATTTTTATTTTCCTTCCCTAAATAGCTGAATTTGCAAACACCTTGGGTTCTAATCTCCCCAAATTACTGCAAATTCATACTGCTTTCCTGACAGCAAGCGTCCAGCACACTGCACCAGGGTCTGACAGCATCTGTGCAACCTATTGACTGCAGACAGCTATATGAGGAAACTTAATCATCAATTATTACATTCAAGATATTTTCTAAAAAAAAATTTAGATTAGCTTTATTTTAATTACATTAGCTCTATTTTCAAATTAAGATCGTGCTACTCTAGCAATCTGTTGCAATGCTTGTTCTTCATTGTGTCTAACACACTATTCTGAGGCAAGGAAATCAATCCTCCAAGTATTTCAAACTCAGTAATCATACCTAGCTATCAAATAATTTTATAATGAAGAACTGAAGTCAATTCCAAGCAAAGTTCTGCAAGTGTGACCTGTACTCACTAAATGCAGAACACCTGCAAAATTTGTTTCAACATAAGAAACAGGCAAGTGCACACAAAAACAGCATTGCAGGTTAAGTACTAAGCATTAACAAAATAGCTTAGACTGAAATATATTTCTGCCAAACAACACTCGGTAACCTAATTTTATATTGGATTTTGTTAGACACAAAATGTTGCCATGGGAAAAGAGAATACACCTCAGTATAAGTGAAATCTTAAAAGCCTTATCAAAGAATTATTATTAGTCCAGATGCAATTATTGCAGAAAGAAGTGAACATTACTATACACAAAAAAGGTGCCAATAAATGTAATAGTTAAAATTGTCGTACATACATTTCCTACTACCTCACTCCTTTTCCTGCTGTTATGCTTACCCTTTAACTGTCCCTCCGGATCTCGAGGCTGATGGCATTGTGCCAGGGATGTACAGCAAGTCACCGGCATCCCAAGTCCAAGCATGACGCTGACCGTTTCTTCCTCCTTAATCTGTAACCAACTTGGAGTCACTTTTACATCTTGTAACATCTTGCTTTCTTCACCCATCTGCATGTTCACAGTTACATCTGATTTTACTGTATACGGTGCATTTTGCACGTGTTACATACTTTTTCTCCCTGTTATACTCAAAACAGGTTCTGCCTAGAGTCAGGATTACATTTCTTCAACTGATCACTGGGGAGTAGTCTGGGAAGTCAAGGGCAGCTCAAGAGAAAGCAAACCTGCTAAGCCTCAGTCAGGAGCCTGTATGAGTTTACTCACACCTGTGACCTATCGCTAGCAATGGCAATAGGTGGGCTACAGCTTAAGACAGCCAGAAGTTCACCCCTTCTCCTTTCCCCCCCAAACATAAGCATTTGCCACAGACTAGAATTGGACGCTCTTTTCACTACTACTACAACAAAAAAATCTGCCAGAACTGAGTTAAACATTAATGCCTGGAATGCTATTGTTCTGGAACAGTTTGTTGCCACTGTACAGTACCTGTTTACCATAAAGTTTGAGATCTACACAACCTTTTCAGTTGCACAGCTATGAAACAGTAGTTTTAGATATATTAGAGAATGCAATTATTACTTAAATATATTACAGGAAACTTTAGAAGTTTGAAGTTAAATTCTAGTTCGCAGTAGCAGCATCTTGACAAGACGGTCCCTCTCTGTGTTAAATTTTTGCTTCATTCTCAAGTTATTTGGAATGAAAAGTTTAAGCAACATCTGCAAAGCTTAATTAGCCTTTAAACACATATCCAAAGTAATGATGCCAATATGAGTTTGAGAATACATACTGCACACTTGTATCAGTTCTGTTCAATGGATGTCTGTCCTGCAATCATTTTTTTTTGCCTCTTTTGAAAATCTTCATGCAGCGTAAGGGTTTCCATTCTAGCTAGTCAGAGCCACTTCCATGGAGACGAAGGAAGTGCAGTTGTAAGGCTGACTCTTTGGGCAGGCGGAGGTTGTTCCAGGGCTGCCTTTGGCTGACAATTCCACCCTCCTCCTAGAAACAAGCTGGGAGGGTTGATGAAACTCAGAATTTCAGAAGAGACAATTTTGACTGTCAAGGCAATCAAATAGCAATCTAGCACTATCTGGATTTTGGATACAAATTTAAACAAGCGAGTTGTGAAATATCATACTTTCTCTCCCTGATAAGTCTGACGACTTCTTCCTAGAAAGCTAGAGAAGTTATGCTGGTTTTTAATTTCCCCATACCATGCAGTTTTACATCTTAAATTAATTGCAAAACATCTAATCACTAAGTTAGTCTTCTATAGTTACTGTAGGACACTAAATCTGAGAGAGTAATTCAGCTGCTGGTCCAAATTCTGATCTAGCTATTTAAGAAAAGACTATCCAGCTCCAGCCTTTTAGTTAATACGAAATTAATGAAATATTAAAAGCTGGATAACAGAAGTTTATACCTCATATAAATAGTGGTAAACCTAGCTTAAAATGTAGGTATCAGATTTTTAGTTTCCATGCAAGTAATTTCAAAATTTTCAGAAATTGAGAAAAACGGTTTAGCATAGCAATATACAACCACTGTAAAAATATTAAAATACCATCTACGTGACATATCCTCATCACTATTAAGACAGTAGTTACATAAGCTCTTAAGTTTATTACAAAACAGATTTCAACCACTACATACCAGTCTCCAAAAAGTTTTTATTTATCATCCCAAACTAGCAGATATTATAAAAATAAATCATTATTTAGTATTCAGTTATTTTTATCATATTTCCTTTTTTGAAACAGAAAACATACGTAGAAAAAATAGTTTTCTATGGACGTCCCACAAAGCATCAAACTCTGCATTTGTTTTACTGTTGTAGAAAAACGAAGCATCTCCAAAATAAGGGAATACAGTCTCGGCAGCCTGTCCTTCCTCCCTTTAAACTGCAATGCTCTGTATGCACATTTACGGAAACTTAGTAAGGCCGGAACTGAGAAGGATGGCTATCTGGAGGAGGTGGTGGCGGAGGCGGTAAAAATGGGTATGATGAGTTGTACACGTTCGGGCCTGTCCAAATCATATTCAGATTTGAAGGCGGAAGGTGGAATTGATGTACTTCATTAACAGAACCAAAAACTGGAGGAGGAAAAGGATACTGTTGCATCATTGAATTTTCTTTTCGATAAGGTTGTGGAAACACTGGAGATTCCTGATGCATTCTGTTGTCTGAAGAGTATGGCTGTGGTGGTCTTACTTGTGGTCTCAAAAAACCTGGAGGGACTGATGGAGGAGGAAATGGATCCCTGGAGAACCCTCTGCCACGGTATCCCCTCGAAAAACTTGAAGCAGGCTGCTGCATTGACTGATTAAGTCCTTTACTCTCACCTTAAAAAAACCCAAAACAAACACACACACACAGTTTTAATATTATTTTGGAAACACAAATTTTAGTCCTCACAATTTTTCAAGTTGAAGTCAAGGAAATTTGAAAAGTAATCTTATCAACAAATACTGGCAAATAATACATAAACAGCAAACTAATACTGGTAAGTCTACTGTTTAGTAACTCATCTTGATTTATTAGAGTAATATAGAAAGGATGATCCTGAGGGTTGCAAATTCAGTCATTAAAAAAGAAATTTCACTTTCTTTCCCTCCAGGCATTTTCATTTGTATTAATGAATCACAGGAACACTCAAACTGAGTATTTTGGAAGCTTTGGTTTAGAACAAGATTTAAAAGCAACACATTGTAAAACTGAAGATAAATCAACACTGCATTACCCTGAAGTGGTATACAGACCTGAGTTGGTACTACAGCATAGACACAGGACACAAGAAATTATTCAAACTCAAATTAAAATCAACTTACTCTATCAGAAAAAAGGCAGCCTGTACCTTTAGATAATTAGCTTTCAGCATTCATCTTTCTAAATCTGATTTTTCCCTGTACAGGTCACTGTAAGGATATATTTAAGGTTCATAACAAATGTATTGCCACTTTATACAAATACCATAAGAGTATTAATGGCATAATGCTATAAAGTTGAGAGCATTGAAATATTAAAAGTGTTCCAAAGAGCTGCTAAGATATTCAAAAGGCTGTAGAATTGAAACCGAAACATGATCTTTAAAGGACTTTAGGGCTAGAAGCAAAAACTTATTTAGGGATATAACACCGCATAAAATCACTGAATTTTAAGAACCTATGTGGACCTAATCCTTGGCACTAGACTACATAGAAACATTTTCACCTTTGAAAAGCTAAGTCTGGAAAGGTAGTTGGATACCAAAACTCCTCCTCATTTTCATGGTGGATTAGGACTTAAGACTCCTTTGGTGCATGCAGGCCTCCTGGAAGCACTGAAGTGAAAGTACTCGAGTGAATATTTTTGTTCCTTCTTCTCCTATCAAAGACTATAACAATGAGCCAATTCCAATATACTCAGAGTTTTATGAAGATGCAACCAAGCAAACCTCCAGCTGAGGCTGGGTTTATGCCTCAATTTGACAGATATCCTTGTTGTTGAATTCCACAGCCAAACTAAATTGCACACAATGCCAATTTATACCATGTTATTTACAGAAAGACACAGTAAATCATAACCTGTACTCCCTCAACAGATTGAGACAGTTCCTTCCGTTGTGTTCGCAGTTATGGAAAATAGTTCAGTACCAGCCTCAGCAAGCCCTAGGCAAAGGCAGGTATGCAATAAACCGGGAGAATAAGGATATGATGGAAAACATGCCATATGCTAGATAAGGAGAAACCAGGAGAGAAAATAACCATCAGCAATAAAGGAAAGTCTGGCACGATTCAGATCCTTCCCTTACGAGGAAAAAACTGTCAAAACCATAGGCCAAAAGCCAGTCCAAGAAAGATCAGAGATTTATTTAAAGAGTACAAGGGAGCGATGTACTGTACACAGAGTAAAAAAGGGTTAACAGGACAGTTACTGACTTCCTAGATCAAGAGAAAAGGGGTTCAGCGGGGTGCAATGTCTAGCAGCTTTACAAAGGAAGAGGAGCAAGCTCATGGAAGGAATCAGTCCAAGAAGATCAATGGGGAGAAGCACTGTGCTGCAGACAACTGGAGCAATCTGATATGTAAACAGTAGAAGAAGAAGATGGGAGGGGATGAGAAAAGTATTTAAATGGAGTGGTACAAAAAGCATGCAACAGAAACAGACCAGCTAGAACAGAGATGAGAAAAGTATTTAAATGGAGTGGTACAAAAAGCATGCAACAGAAACAGACCAGCTAGAACAGAGAAAGAGGGATGCGATTTAAATTATTCGACCAAAATGGCAACCAAAAAGCAAAAAGTTTTGTCAGTAGAGAGGCATGAGAGAGACAGATAGGAAAATCAGGTTAATGCAAACAGAGCACAGATGCAAGTGTACACCTGGAATAGATCTGTCAACAGGAGGAGAAAGGAAGGTCAAGAAGGCTATGTAGGTTATGAAAACTATACATAGTTTAAACAAACCTATAGTAGTTTAATAGCTAAGGACTGTGTTAGGTAAACAGTGAGGTTCTCAGTGGGCCACACAAGTAACAGTTACAGGACAGGGGGCAATGGCTTTAAACTGGAAGAGGGAAGGTTTAGATTAGATATTAGGAAGAAATTCTTCCCGGTGAGGGTGGTGAGGCAGTGGCAGAGGTTGCCCAGAGAGGCTGTGGCTGCCCCATCCCTGGAAGTGTTCAAGGCCAGGTTGGATGGGGCTTTGCGCAACGTGGGCTGCTGGAAGGTGTCCCTGCCTATGGTAGGGGGGGTGGAACTGGATGAGCTTTAAGGTCCCTTCCAACCAAACCATTCTATGATTATATGATTTTAAAGGGGTATTTATATACCATGGGTGCAGAAGATCTTCCCTTTCAGATTGATGGGAAATTTATCTAAGACTTGTGTCTTCTCCCTGACTGTCAAAAAATGGGTTTCCAAGAATTGCACATGGCCTTCCTCTATCTTCTCCCTGCACTCAGAGGCTTAAGCAGAACTTGGGCACCAATAACCCCTGCAACAAGCAAGCTCTAAACTCCAAAAGGTGGCATCTGTTCTATATCCTCATTGTGTGGCAGCTGACACTGTTTTAAGAGCCTTTGAATCTCCTCTGACAACCGTCCTGCTCCTATACTACTTCCCTTTCACAGTTTAACGGAAAAAACCTTCCATTCTCCTTTAAAAAAAAGGAACATAGCCACAAATTCACGAATAAAACTTTGAAAAGCACAGAAATACTGAAAAACTGTATGAAAGCTCCATCATTAAGAGAGATATCATTGTGTATTTCAATTCAGTTTAACAGATAAAGCATTCTCCCATAGCATTCACTCACTTGATGCATTTGTTTCTGATTTGAGTTTCTTCCTTCCTTGACTTTGAGGCTTCTTTTTCTTCTGCTTTGCCTCTCTTTCTTTTTCATCATCACTGAAATCCAAGGCCTGGTTAAATAAAAAAACAAAACCAAAAAAAAAAAAGCCATATGAAGACTGCAGAGAACTTCAGTTCTAGCAAGAAATCACTATTTAGAAAACAACCCATCCTGCAGTCAGCTTAGAAGAATCTTAAAGCTGCACTTCCCTATTTTGCATTCAAAGAGCCATCATGTGTTCAGCTGGCTTCTCAACACAGCAAAAAAAACTTAACACTCCACACATTTCTGGTAAGACAATTACACAATACTCAGATATTCCTTCTATTTTTCCTAAAAACAGCAACATTCAAGCACTGAACACAAATTTTTGATTGTCTGCATGTTAATAAGAAAAAAATTGGGAATCTCTGAGGGACCTGGCTAGTTATTGCCAAGAAAAAGCTTTCAAATGGCAAATTGCAGACTAGGTGAATTAAAATGTGGATTTTTAAAACAAGTTAAAATTAGTTTGGCGACTAATACTTAATTCAGCACTGTTAAACTACATTAAAAAATCTCTAGTCTAAAATTGTCACTAATTTAGAATTTTCTGTAGTATATTACTGTTCCCATTAAACTTGCAATACCAATGTTATTCCAAAGGAATTTTCAGCCTTGGAGAATGTTGCCATTCACAATAGATTCAATGTCACAGCAACATTTTGCTCCTGTTACACAAGGTTTTGCTACCTTTTGAATCCTAGCTTACATTTAGAATGAGGAAAAGTTATTAGCGACAGGAAAGAAATCTGTCAGCATAATTAGTTCCCTGAAAAACAGCTCACTCATATGACTTAAAGGGGTAGGGTTTGTTTCCACCTTCCCCTTCTCAATTCTGAAAGGAAGCATTTTGCTGCTTATTAATGTATCTCTATAGTATATACAGAGCAAGGATCTCAAAACTACTGCACTAAAACAGTGCTAAAAAAGCCACATAAAAGCTAATTCTGAATACAACTATTTCCTCTTCTATGTAACTGGATTACGCTCTTATGCAAAAAAAAAAAGCCACAAGGAGTCCAATAAGATAATATATACGATGAAGTAAAATCTTTCACTAACTCCTGCTTGCTCTAAGGACTTCAATACATTATCGTCCAGCAGAGCGGAAATAACAAACAACAGGTACTTCTATTGCTAATTTCCATGTAACATTCCGTAAAAGCCACTTCACGGAGAAATTGCAGTTATCTGCTTCTGCTAGCCTTGCAGCATACAGATCACACTTTGTCACCCTATGACCCCAAACACAAGGCCAAGAGAGACTGTATTATTGAATCTACAGTTAAGCTGCGCTAATTACGAGCCTGTCAGAAAAGGAACACTTAAACCTAAAAGTAGCAAGCATAAAAGGCCTAACGTGGATTAATTAAACGTTCATACAAAAAATAAAGCTTCACAGCATCACAAAAAGAACTGACTCCAGCAATTGCACGCAGTTTACTGCGGGAGCTGGCCAGAAAAATTATAGAATCAGCTGCCAGCTGAGGGTTCTAAAAGAGTCTGGCTGTAAGAGACAATTTCAAGCATCAGGAGCATAAAATTTAATCTGCGCCCTTGTCAACAGCTATTACCTTCACAGCAAAAGCTGTCTATCAGCTCATCAGCTGTCACAGTTTGGATATCTTAGTGTAAACTCTAACTGCTAGAACCATCCAAAGGTTATTCTAATAAAGAATTACAAGATGTTAGTTGTGGTGTTTTCTCCAAAACAGAGCACACAGACATACCAAAAAGTCAGAATAGCCACGGAAACAAAGGTGTCATAAAAAGCAATCAAGTTTGCCTGATTCGCTTCAAGCTTCCTTCCTATAGTGAAGTACAGTAAACCTAAAGTTCTCCTTGTACTTTCTGATTCTAACCTGAAGGTAACAGTATCATAATTAAAGTTACGAAAAATCATCAAAAAACACTTTAGAAAAAGCAATGAATATGCAGAATACTTGACTGCTTGACCGTATTTAGCCGAATTTCCAAGTCAGTTAGGTTCCTACAAATTCAAATTACACATTTACAAGCCTATCTCCTTAAGAAACAAAAAAAGAGCTCACCATTAGCCAATAAGCACATTTTGTATCATCACCACTAGAATACTGTTCAACGAAAGAAAGCTAAGACCAGTCAAAAGTTTCTAAGTCTTTCAAAGCTCTATTGATCACATACCTACAGTCCAATTCTACACAACACTTCTAATTCTGAAATGACGATTCTCTGCAAGATGATGTCTCCATGAGAAAGGAAGGCAATTTACAGTCAGAACTGACAGACAAGCTAACATTGCTCAGCTCAGTTCCGTTTGTGGGAAGAAAAAAAGGTATTTCAAAATGTATCCTTCTCACCATAGTGGAAAAAGCAACATTTCAGGTTGACAAAGTACTATCTACAGTGCTGGGTCCCACAACTCAAGAAGGATGCAAAGGTCCTTGAATGTGTCCAGAGGAGGGCAACAAAGCTGGCGAAAGGGCTGGCAGGCATGGCCTGTGAGGAGCAGCTGAGGACTGCGGGCTTGTCTAGTTTGGAGAAAAGGAGGCTGAGGGGCGACCTCATTGGTCTCTGCAGTTCCCTGAGAAGGGGACGTGGAGAGGGAGGTGCTGAGCTCCCTGGGATCCAGTGATAGGACGCATGGGAATGGTTCAAAGTTGCGTCAGGGGAGGTTTAGACTGGACATTAGGAAGCATTTCTTTACCAAGAAGGAGGTCGAACCCTGGACCAGACTTCCTAGAGAGGTGGTCGATGCCTCAGGCCTGTCAGTGGCATTTTGGACAGTGCCCTTAGTAACATGCTTTAGCTTATGGTTAGCCTTGAATTGGTCAGGCAGTTGGACTAGATAATCATTGTAGGTCCTTTCCAACTG
Organism: Cariama cristata; assembly: GCF_000690535.1. Classification (NCBI taxonomy): domain Eukaryota; kingdom Metazoa; phylum Chordata; class Aves; order Cariamiformes; family Cariamidae; genus Cariama; species Cariama cristata. The sequence goes on from NW_009630445.1 coordinate 75,726, forward strand.
AAATAGTCTATTGTATTCTAAAAATTGGTTAGAACGCTAAAAAAAAAAAAACAAAACCAGAACAACCCACAAAAAATACCTTTCCTACTTAATTAGAGAGTAAGAAGCACATACTACATAGCATAAAACTATGCTAACCATGCAAGCTCTTGGAAGATTCAAAACAAGCACACAGAGCTCTCTTTAGGATACTATGGTAGACACAAGGCTTCTAGGAATTTAAGCTATTTTGGGTAAGAGATGCTTAAAGTAGAAATTGCAAGGCAAAGTGACTCAAGTGTTGAGCTAGAAAACAAATCTCATGAAAACACCTCAATAAAACTACCAACCTTGTGATTCTTATTGAAGAAGAGAATAGTCATGGAAAGTATTGTTGAAATGGAGGTAAAGAGCCCTGGACAGGAAGCCTGGCTGCCACTGAAGAAATCTTTACAGATCCTACAGTAATTTATGTCAATGGTCGTGAGGAGCTCTCACTTCTACATGATCCTGTATGACTGCCTTTGTATGGAAGAAGTTCATCTCTCACAAAACTAGTGTTTTGTAATAGGAAACAGTAGGGAAATCTTACTAAGACGACATTCAAAGAATGCGATAGAGGAGGCGTCAAGTTAATCTAACAGAGCAGACAGCTTAAAACACCCAAGTAATACAGTTTGCAGAGTATTAGCAGGGCTTTAAAAGACAAACAATTGCTTGTGGCAAAGTAAGAGACAAAACTGCAGTGAAAGAACAGCAAGTACAAAAATTCCCTAGCAGAGGCAAAACTATTGGGTAACATAAAGCACTGCTACTCAAAGTTAAATGTTCGAGTTGCTAAGCATGTTCTTGAAGGACTAGAGGAAGTGAAGATAAAGGTATACATTTTCCCAGTTACAAAAAGCCAGTAGAAAAAGACAGCTAGTACTCTCTATGTTGATCGAAACTTCTCCAAGAAAAGCACGACCTTCTTTTCAATGAAGAAAAAAGTACCTCCAACCCATCTGTGTAAAAAAATAAGCTTGCTAATTAGTTATGCTGCACAGACGTTTTTCTACATGTATCTTTTGTAATTAAAAACAATAAAGAAAAAAAACAAAACAAAACAAAAACAACTAGTTACTTCAGGTGGTGGTTCTTGGTCATTCTTCCAAGATGCATCTGAACCTTTTTCCCTAGAAGGAAAAAAAAAAATAAATCAAGCCACAAATTAGATAATCTAGATGAAGGAAAACAGTGTAAGGAAGCTATGACATACCTCTTGAGTCATGTAGTAGCAACATACTCCAGGTTAGAAATAATTAGCAAGAACTGTACTGTGGCAAATAAGGTAACACTTTCTTTAAGGTATCAGATCTCCTACACCAGGAGCTGTCTGTATCAAATGATGCATTTCTTTTTAAATGTTGTTTCTAAGTGAATAGTAATGTATGTGTCAACTTAAGACTTCACTACATATGCCACTTGAAAAAATCTTTCTACTTTGAGTGAAGACTGAACATTTCACACAGTTAATATTAAGCTTTGATCAATATTCTCTCAACATATCCTTTTGAACCCAAATTGCTTTGAACTTGAATTGAGATAGTTCACTGTAACATTCTTATGCTGACTAACTGCTGACTACAATCACAAGCTTTCTTACTCTTTTGGTTTCAGAACACCCACCTCCAGTTAAAAAGGACAATGAACTAGTCTAGTAGGACACAGGCTCTAAGTATAACTATAGTAAAATGAATTCAGAACAAAAAGCCTCTAAGCTTCGCTTACAATTCTGTTAAGATGGTGTTAGCTACATAATTAGGTTTCATCTTCTATTTTGTTGTAAACACAAAATTAAAAAGCAAGGTAAAAGACATTTAAGGAAGCAAATACTCAATTGTCTTGCCTGACAAGCACCAAAATTCATTCAAAACGAGATCATTTATTTTACCCACCACTAAGAACTTCACTAAAAATCAAGTCATTTCTTTGATTAGCAACACATTTGTGGAACAAATTTAAATTATGCTGTTAAAAGTCTGTGGAAGGTTTCTCCATGCTGCTCGCAAATTTAATGTTTTTGTCTGAAACATCAACACACAATCCTTATCTATGCAGATAAACTATCTAAAATAATGCAATACTGAAAATTCTTACTTGCAAAATGGAACCATACAGTTAAAACCATCAACGTGTTCGGTGTGAAATGTCTTCAATCAGTGCCGTAATAACCAAGGGGTTTTTTTTATGTATTCAAGTCAACAACAATCAAAGCAACAATAGCTAAATCAAAGTACATAAGCATCAGCTCTAGGTAGCCTGGACTTAAGAGGCCCTCAGTCAAAGGCTGCCCATGAGAACGCTAGCAAGCCACCTGGAGGTACTTTGTGTCTTAATCTCTAACCATAAAACTGAAGCTTAATCTCCACATATCACTAGAAAACCATAAAGACACATTACCTTTGTGATTATAAGCAAATCATATTAGCAAGCAAGCCATTTTAAAGTTCAATTAGAAGAAAATGTTATAGGGAGGAAAGGAAGATAAAGGCTCTATGAGTAATTTCTCAGCCGCAGAAAACTCTCCACCTATGCAAAGATGAAAACTAACACTTTATTTTTATTGTTTATTATGAACCAACACTTGTTTCTCCCTCTCATCTCATTATTTTGGAGCAATACATGCCTGCCATAAATACCAGAGCACAGAAGAAACTCCAAGACATGTGGTCATTTGGCAATACCTAGTGCTACTGACTGCAAAATTTAAACTTTGCAAGTTCTTCAGGCCACTTATCTCACTCTCCCAAGGTAGCCTTCACGATTTCAGCAAAACATAAACCACTTTTCATGCTCTGAGATACTTAATAATCTTCTGCAAAGAACAAGATAGTAAATCTTTGATTTCTGAACTCAGATACTGTAAGATCTGGAAGTCTAACACAAGGCGACTCAGGAATCATGAAAATTCATGAGCTTCTTTAGAATTACTTTATGTTTCAGGCAATACAACACAAATCTATTTTTAGCAACAAATTACTTTGCATTCAAGAAGTTTTACATTACACTTTCATTTATTTTGCTATAAAGTGTAAGGCTTATTCATAGCACTGCAACTTGGTACAATGCAAGCAGATTGCATTCCAGATTTCAGAAAAAGCTTCAAACTTAAGGTTTCTTTCAGATCTTAATCCTGATTCCTCTCCTTTTCAAAGTACCATCACAGTTTTGAGTAGCAGTTCTGAAACTTTAAGCCTATAACACTCCACAAGCTGGTCTGCACACAAACTAACAAAGCAGAAAATAAAAATCATCGGTCATCAAATTTGCAATCTGTTAAGGTCCAAAAGCCTTCTTGTGAAGCACTGACCGAAGCTCAACTTTTCTACTATCCATGCCATCTTGGTTTCTTTATACAGATGTTACAGCACAGGTCAGAAATCAAAATTCTTTATCTTTTTTTCAATGACACCTACTTTGTGAAAAGGCAGCTTCAAACAAATAGTACCAATTGCCTCATGACAGCTTAAGAAACTTTACTGACAAACCTCAGAAATAAAATATTGTTTCAGTGAAGTGTAACTCAAGTCACATTATTCAAATTATGGTTTACGTCAGATTACACAGGTGTTCACACTGCTTATTTTAATGCAGGGCAAGAAACAATGTCTGATGCACTGCTCAGCTGCGCTGATAAGTCATGAAAGTGTGAAACATCTTACCTAGTCTTCAATTTTGTACCACATCTGATAGTGAAGTACCACCAAAAGACAAATAGTTCCCAAAACTACTTGCAAAGCATGTAACACACTAAAACATGAGTCTCACATCTCAGATGCTGAGTACAGCACACAGTTACTGATATAGGAGGCAGACAATTAAAGTCTGTGCTGTTACTGTGCTAAGCAACAAAATTTAATGGCACAAATCAAAGACCAGCTGGCATCAAAATGCAGCAGAAAAACAAACAAGCAGCAGAGTGAGAAAGTGATCTATTTTGGTCTTCACTGAAAGGAAAAAAATATGCTTGTTGCTTCCACAGAAATGGGAAAGGAAGGGGGCAGGGGGGGGGACAACAAAGACTCTGGCAGGCCTGGCCACACATGCATGACTAAAGTAAAAAATTATTCAGTATGAATACTGGCAGAGTTGTAATCAATGCAGACACCAATATTATTGGCTACAGTCAGGAAAAAATTTGCAAGTCAGATGAGAACTAATCCTAATAAAGACAAAGTTGCTTGTATGACAAAGGGCTTTTTTAACTTATATTTATCTCAGACAATTATTCATCAATAATTAGAACATTAATGTCTAGCAGTCATCTATTATGCTTTATTTTTTATTCTGTATCTTTGAGTACACTTCCTTTTAAATGGCAACAAGTCCTATTCATACATGCTACTTCCCTCAGGCAGACTGGGATACACAAACACTACTGAGAGTTTCTGAACATCATACTACACTGCCATTCAAATCTCTCCCCTCTCCCACATTTACAGCAGGTACTTTTCATATAGAATTGTTCTTCTCCAACTGTACAATAGATTTATTGATAATTAATTTCAGTTCTGGTCCTGTAACATGAAATAAAATTAGTAAATAAATGAAAACTTGTTTAGAATTCAAACAAGTTTATTATAAGTTATGAAACTAAACATGAATCTGAAGAACAACGAAATCCAGAAAGTTCAGCTTGCAAAACCATTGTATGTTTGTTTTTTTTACATCGCCGAGACCAACTCTATGAGATTCAACAAGACCAAG
>NW_009630446.1:0-3915 GCF_000690535.1 Cariama cristata
ATAGTTCTGTTTCAGACAAACCAGGACAGATTGCTAGGTCATTAATAAAGATTTTTGGCTCCAGTATTGACCCTAGAGGAATGCCACTGGTAACCAGCTTTTGTAGTGCTCATCATACCGTGTTGAACTTAGTCATCCAACCAATTTTCTCTCCACTTTATAATCCATTTAACCAGTACATATCTTACCAATCTGACTATAAGGATTCTCTGGCAGTCCATGTAAAAAGCCTTTCTACATGCAAGGTGAGCAGTATCCACCACTCTCTGTTGCCTATTGGGCTTGTCACTTCATTACACACAGCAGTAAATCTCAGATATGATTTGCCCCATGTTTTTGTCAGCAGTAATCCATGCTGACCATGCAGAATTGCGTTTATTGTGTTTTGGTGCTAGTGGAAGGAAGTACACAAACTATATTAATCAAGGAATCAGGAAGAACCCAAGAAAAGAAACTTAACAGTAAGGCTTGTGTAGTAATCCCTCATATAGCTCAGGAGCTATTTTGGGAAACTGAGAAGTGTAAATATAGAAGAAAAATAGAGTTAAAACTCACTCAGACTAGATTGTAATCTTAAGAATATATTTGAGCCTTTTTCTGAAAGAATACTTTTTTTTTTTCTGCAGAAAGATATTTTCCTCAATGAGGACTTCATAAAAGAAATGGATTATACTAGTCTTTTTTCCTGTTTAGATAATTTACACTATTAGCTAATGCAATAACAAAAATTACAGTGATCATAGAAAACATCTTTTATGTGGGTGCTTAAGGTGCCTCATCAGCTCTATAACTGAACAGTTACAGTTCTCTAATTATATAAATGTATTCTTCAAACATTTAGCAGCAGCATAGGATCTAGATGTAGATATCCATCTTTCTTGCAGTCACATAAAAAAATCTTTAAATATAATCTTTTATCCTAATCCATGTTATCCTTTTGTAATTTTACATGGGAGAAAATGAATAATCATTAGCAATAATAAGCATCCTACTTCACTGTGAGCTTGGAAAGGTATAAATACTCTATTGCATTACGAAATCTCAGCTGTGATTATGAAGTGCAACAAAGACAGATGTGCAGGATTAGTTCATCATAAAATTTAATTAATTGTATTTGAGATAGTAATTCAGTAAGTGTTCTGATTTTATATTTTTCTTTGGCATGAAGAAAATGAAAAGTTACACACAATTCGTTATGTATTTTTGATACAAGTAAGTAGTTTTCAAATCTGATCTCAATATTGATAACATAAACAGTGTAAGACCAAAAGTAGTAACATGAATTTGTTTGGATTTTAACAGTGCTGTTATGCGAATCATGAGGAAATACAGAATTTTCCTGCCGAGAACAAAGAAGCTATTTACAAAGTTTTTTACCATCGGAGGTGGACAGATCAGAAAAAATAACCCATATTATTAGTTCTAGTCTTCAGAAACCTTCCAAAACCTAGAATTTGGAGATTGCCTACCTAACTTTCCTTCCTGCATGATGTATGAGGAAAGGTAAACATCTCACACAAACAGCTGCCATTTTACAGGTTGATCAGGAAGACAGCAATATTCAGCATTTTCATCAGAAGATTCCCAGAGCTAGATATACAGGTGGCAAAAGTAAATCCTAAGTAGATCTGCTCAAACACTGAACTCTAGGCTGTAGGAAGGTACTTTTGTCCAGATATTTGCAGTACCTTTTCCTATAGTTAGGTAATCTACCCAAACATCCTCTGATGATTGCCTTAGCTGACTAGCAGTGTGCCCATTGATCAACCAGCGACCATACATGTGCTTTTTACTTTATACATGAAAAAAAAAAGAAAAGCTTTATTTCTTATGTTGAATGAAATTTCCTTGTTACATACAAATAGTATTCGAAGTTCAAACAATTCAAAATATTTAACTTCAAGGCTTGAAAGTAAAACAGCTTTTTATCTTTTTAAATATTACCTTTCTCTAGCAAGAGACCTGCAGCTTGTTTTGTCATCTCATATCCTCCAAGACCATTAAAATAAGAGTAGCTTATACCAGCCTGACAGGGAGGCATAATGGTACAGAAATGTGTAAAGCTACCGCTTTGAACTTTCAAGAGTCATTACTGTCCATATCTCTCTAGATCTAGCTTAGAGCTATGCTTGAATCATGAATTAATTAAAATATGGGAGAGTCATGAATTCATTTGCTAAATCATAAATATTTAGTGCCACTTTAGACTTCTTGGGATATCTAAGATACCTTCATGGATCTGGCAGATATGACATAAGATACAAAGTGACATGTGGAGGTGAGCTGGCTGGTCCATATGTAGAAATGTGAACAGGACACTCAAAGGAAAGTTGAAGAGAAATACCTAGCATTTCATGTGTAAATCCTGCATATTCAAACAGAAGATGGTCCCTAAAGACCGTGGGAAGAAATAAGGAAGTTAGAACATCTATATCACTAATGTCCTCAATTATTTCAATAATACAGAGGAGAAAAAGTAATCCAAGTCACACTTGCAGTTGAGGTTCTTTTACCTAACTTATTGCTGTCAAGAACATTTGATGACTTGAATATACCAAGCTCAGTTATGCAAGAAATGGACTTTTACTTCAGCTTTGGTGTAAGGACAGGAGAATAAGTAATAAGCATGAGAAGAAGAAGAAAAAAAAAGTATCTTAAAATCACATAAAGAAAATATTTGATGGGGGTGGTTTTTTGACCTGTAAAAGATTCTCCACCCTCCTTTTTTGGAGTTACTGACCCTTTGACAGTGAAACAGATTTCCAGAGCAATTGTGGAGTCTTGATCCTTGCAGACATTAAAAACCCAATTAGGTACAGTTGTGGGCAACCTGTTGTAGTTGACCCTGCGTGAGCAGTATTGAAGCTATACTATTTCCAGACAAGACAGCCAGCCTCAGCTATTCTACTGAAGATTTTTCTATCATAGGAAATGTTTCATTGGGTATATATTTTCAGGTAGAAATTGTCGAAATTGCATCAAGGATGAATTCCTACACCAAGTAATAGACAGCCCTACCAGAGGGCATGCATTACTGGACCTGTTTGTCACCAACACAAGTGAGATAGTCGGTGACATCAACATTGGAATCAGACTGGGCTGCAGTGATCATGCACTGGAGTCTGCAGTCCTGAGGGATATGGGACAGGTGAAGAGTAAAATCATGACCCTGAGTTTTAGGAAAGCAAACTTCTAGCTCTTAAAGGATTTAGTCAATAGGACAGCCTGGGAAACTGCCCTCAGGGACAAGGGAACAAAACAGAGCTGGCAGATGTTTAAGGGCACTTTCCATAGAGTGCAAAAGCTTGCAATCACCAGGTGTAAGAAATCAGGAAAGGAACGCAAGAGACCAGCATGGCTGAGCCAAGACCTGCCAGGTAAACTAAAGGACAAGAAGGAAATGCACAAGCAGTGGAAACAAGGATGTATATTCTGGGAAGAGTATAGGGACGCTGCCCAGTTGTGTAGGGACGGGATCAGGAAGGGCAGGACACAGCTGTGGCTGAACTTAACAAGGGATGCAAAGAACAATAAGAAGGGCTTCTACAGGTACGTCTGCCAGAAAAAGAAGGTCAAAGAAAGTGTACCCCCCTGACGAGCAAGACTGGCAAACTGGTAACAGCAGACAAGGAGAAGGCTGAGGTACTCAACAACTTTTTTTCCTCAGTCTTTACTGACAACCTCTGTTCCCACACTTCTTGACTGGATGGACCTCACGACAGGGATTGAGGGAGCAAAGTCCCTCCCACTGTCAGAGAAGATCAGGTTTGTTACCGCCTGAGGAACCTGAACATACATAACTCTATAGGACCTGACGAGGTGCATCGCAGAGTTCTGACGGAGTTGGCTGATGCAGTTGCTAAGCCACTCTCCATGATATTTGAAAAGTCGTGGCAGTCAGGTATAGCTCCCGAT
>NW_009630446.1:4132-5033 GCF_000690535.1 Cariama cristata
TGGAGTGACTGCATCAGTGGACAAGGGAAGAGCTACAGATGTCATCTATCTGGACTTCTGCAAGACCTTTAACACAGTCCCCCGCAACGTCCTTCCCTCTAAATTGGAGAGATATGGATTTGATGGATGGACTACTCAGTGGATAAGGAGCTGGTTGGACGGTCGCATCCAGAGAGTAGTGGTCAATGGCTCAATGTCCACATGGAGATCAGTGACAGGTGGTGTCCCTCAGGAATCCATATTGGGACCAGTACTGTTTAATATCTTCATCAATGACATAGACAGTGGGATCAAGTGAAACACTCCACAAATTTGAAGATGATACCAAGCTGAGTCACGCAGTTGACACACCTGTCATTCAGGGGGATCTGTACAAACACAGGAAGTGGACCCACGTGAACCTTATGAGGTTCAACAAGGCCAAGTGCAAGGTCTTTCACATGGGTTGGGGCAACCCCCAGTATCAAACAGGCAGGGGGGGGATGAAGGGATTGAGAGCAGCCCTGCAGAGGAGGACTTCAGGGTAGTGATGGATGAAAAGCTGGACATGACCCGGCAACGTGCATTCCCAGCCCAGAAGGCCAATTGTGTCCTAGGCTGCATCAAAAGAAGCATGGCCAGCAGATCAAGGGAGGTAGTGATTCTGCCCCTCTACTCTGCTGTCATGAGACCCCACCTGCAGTGCTGCCTTCAGCTCTGGAGTCCTCAGCACAAGAAGGACACGGACTGGTTGGAGCAGCTCCGGATGAGGGCCACAAAAATGATCAGCAATGGATGCTGCATGTATTCAAGAGACTTTTAGGTGATATCAATGATAAACTGGTATCAGTTTATCTTATTCCCAAAGAAAAATTCTTTAGTGACAAGAAAAATGAGGAAAAGATCAGGGAAAGAAATTAGG
>NW_009630446.1:5057-5719 GCF_000690535.1 Cariama cristata
AATTTGGATTTTTTATTTCCTTTTTAATTCTAAGATATATAATTACAGTCTGAATATTTTTGACAAAACAGATTAGACAACTAGCAGAGTTACTAAGTTTTATGCAACTTAAAGGTCTGGATTTTCGAAAGAATGAGGGGAGTGCCCCTATATCACAAGTTTTGGAAAAGTGCTATGTAAATGCTAGCTTCTGAAATTATTATGGAAAAGACTTTTTCCTGTTTATTGGAGACTGGGAATTACAGTCAGCATGCATGTTTAAAACGGAATAGTAGTCATCTAAGGGTACCTTCTTTTTGTATCAAAAGCCTTTGATGCAGAATTTGCCTAATCTTCCTTAAAACCTTTTAATGTTTTTGTCACTTTGACATTTTCAGGAATGAGTGGTGAAACAGAATACTTAGAAAAGATTTAGACTTAAATCCTTTCCTATATATCATTATAGAGTAATGAAACAATTAGCACTTAAGTATTGATGTGAAACATTTCAAAATATTACAGTAAATCTTCCCAGAGAGAGAAATAATGTATAATTATTCCTAAAGATATTCAATAACAAAACTAGTAGCTTAAAAATAAATATTTAAAGCTAAGTCTATATTAAGAAGAGGGAAAACAAAAATTTGAAAAGAAAACTTTAAAAATAATTTATTTATAATATA
>NW_009630447.1:0-6245 GCF_000690535.1 Cariama cristata
ATATATAAAAGCACTTGTATGTGAGTTTTAAACAATACAACTATCCAGACAGCACTTTAAAAATTTTGATTCATTCTTTTTCTGATAATGCTGGGAAAAAAACTGTGTTTAATTCCATTAAACAAAGTCTAAACAGTAAGAGCTGAACTAATCTAAAGTCACAGCTTCTCATAGACAGTTGTGAAGGTACCTCTCCGGTAAGTACAGCTAAGGACTTCCACACGACTCGCGTGGAAGTGTATATCCACTTCTGTTTCCTAGAGGGGGAAACAGCAGCCAACTCAGTCCTCCTCCAGCTCTAGCTGGAATAAGGTTTTTGTGCAAACTTTCAAGTATTTTAAGAAAGCTCTATCATTACTACCTATGACTTGGAACAAAAAAAGGCTCTGTCAATCTACTCATTTCAGAAGCTATTTATCTTACATTAAAAAAGAATAATCGGTGATCAGAAGCATTCTAATACTAACTGTGCTTTCATTTATATAAAGAATTAAATCACCTACACAATGACTAAGGAAACCATGCAAGTCAGGGCAATTAAGTTAAAAATAATAAAAGTTAAGCACTATAGGAATAAACAACAGTAGAATTGATACACATTAATCTTCTGTTAAAAAAAGCAAAGTAACTAGCATATCTTTCTGGAAGTCTATAATGTTGTTATGCTCCAAGGGAAGTATTTGCACAAAATTAGTGTTGCAAAGAAGCTACACAATTTTACCCTGAAACCTGCAGTTCTACAGTGGGCCCCAGAGATTTTTAAAGTTATTTTTCCTTCCTTAAAATATCACCACGGTAATTTCAGTAGCTTCTGTCTCCTCTCTATTCAAATTACAAGAACTAAATACAACTCTTGCAGAAGAACCTTTTTTCCTTAGGAAGAGACTTTCAAAATTAGCAACCCCCAAGCAGGTTCCAAGTTTTCATTGTGCTTTTTTCATTTATATCCTGGTTGGGTTTTGTCAGTTGTAACAGTTCTTCTGTTTATACAAGACAGTTTTGACACAAGTCTGATCCTGATGGTAAATACCACCACTGCCAGTGAAGACGAGAGCACTCTGCACCTCCCAAGATCAGCTCATCGGCAAGCCACCTTCTACTTGACTCCACAGAAGCATCCTTCTAAAGACTCAAATGTTTTCCCTCTGGGGCTACTATTTGCTTTCTCTGTAGAAGCAAATGGTTTCTGCGTACTAATAAACAGGTAAGTGCTGTGGCTACCCCAACATCCTCTGTGCAGCCCCTCCAGAGCTAATGGGTATTGCAGCACAGACTCTCCCCCATTTTGTCCTCCCTCTAACACCACAGACCCCTATTCACCCAAACACATGCAGGGTAACTATGGGGATCAAGATTTAGCCTATACGTTTTGAAAACGCAAAATCCAATATAAACCATTTATTGCTGTAAACTGTAATCCACGCAGCAAACATGAGCAAACGATAAAGATGCTAAAGCTTAAAGCAATTTCACATTCATAAGCTCATACTCAGCTTCATACCCAAGGTCAGTGCAAGTTGCCGTGGGGCTGGAAAGGTTAATGCGAGCATGCCGCGCTGTGCGTGGGAGGACAGTAACCAAACCACACACATCAGCACACTTTCAAACTAAAGAGTGTCACTGCTAAGCAAGCCGAGAGAGAGAGAAATACCACAGTGAAAGGGAGCATTCCACAACTCCAACAGATACGAGGATACCAACAGTCCACACATTGATAACAATTTATAAAATTAGGATCGGATCTCAGCCAGCTTCATGGAAGCACCACACTCATGAGAAACATCAATGTGAAATTTTTCAAGCAAACTAGCAGGACATCTCACTTGCGCAAACTGGCTCCTTTCAACTACTCCAGTGACGAAAAGTACTTTAACACCTACATTTATTATCTTGCCCTCATCTCAAAGAATTTCCCTTGCCTAAAATGCCATGTAGAGCAAAAACCTCTAGTCTGGTGGCACTTTTATTTCAAGTGAGATGCTCTGTCAGCATGAGCTAACTAAAACTTGTGTGAAGTACATGTTACCTGCTATCATGGCTATTCCATAACGCAGCAGTAAACCTGCTCCAGTCAGGGCTATCAGATTGCCCTAAAGCCTTCTTCTTGTTCAGAGTCATCTTCTGACCATTTATTGAGAAAGAATTCCCAACAGGAAAACTTATTGGCACACAAGAAGAAAGAGGATAAACCAAGAGTACTTGGTGGACCACTCCGGTGGATGCAGTGGCTTGAATGCAGTTTCTGCGTGGTCTGTCCTGTTGGCTAACTCAAGAGGAATATAAGATGCTGCGCATTGCAGCAGCTAAGCCACCCCACACAGGAGGGTGTGGGGCACTTGCACGGTGGGACACCAGCCACCAGGCATACTGTAAAGAGCTGTAAAGTGAGTATTCTTTTCCATTACAACTGTTCGGCTGATATTTACCAAAGTATTTCCAGCTTCAGTCATAAGGTGGACTCCTAAATAACGACTAAGGTTTGATTTTTCCAAACAGAGTCAGCTGAAAGTGTCAATGCACCACACCTTTGAAAATAAACTCCAGAGCATTTTAAGTTGAATGTGCAAGGTATGAAGCCACTTTTGACAGAAAATAGCCAAATGTACCTAGGGCCATGCCTATATGATGTTAATTCCACAAATGCCTCCTTGGATTTCAAACTTGCACTCCCTTCAAAATGAAATTAGAAATTTGGAAAAAGTCATACTAAAACTTCAGCTAAATTTTGCTGTTCAAAAATACAAAAAACAACACCTTTTTTTTAATTACTGCATTAAATATTCAGACAAGCAGGTTTATTTCAAAATTGCTTAGCTTTGCTTAGTAATTTCCTACAGATTAGGTTTTTTTGATTTCTTAGAAGAAAATAGTCCAGGAAAATGAACAGAAGCATACCTGAAGTAGTATGCTGAGCTTTCAAACCACACAAAATTGAAAGAGATTTCCTAATAAAATATTTCATGCTGTTCTTTCCTCACTAGAACACTACATGCCTTTGCTCTGCAACCAGACTACCTGGAGAAGTTACACTGCAATCAACAACTCCAGCTGACACCAGTGAGCATAGTGCAGGAGTCCGCAAGAGCAATGGCCAGTTTGTGCAAAAATGCCTACTGCCCCCCACTTCCAAACCACGATAGTTACTACTGTCTACATAAATCTGTTTAAAGGTGGCTCGGAAAGTCTACAATGCATATTTGAGAATATTGTACATATCTTAAAGTCTTTCTGACTGTAGCATATTCAGTTTTATAGTACATCTCCATACTTGGACTAGGAAGACATTTTACTCCTTCCCTATTTTTATACATTCATGATCAGTACTCTGTGGTTGGGGGCTGATTCAGTTATTTCTTACTACGATGAATTTTTGTCTTCATTACAAATGGAATCCATCACATTCAGATCTCATTAACTACTTTTGCAACATTAAGGAAAAAAAAAAAGACAGAAAATACTCTTTCCAACAATGACGGCTGATAAACCATTAAAGGCTTCATGAAACTTACAGCATTAACTCAGCCTTTTATATGCTCGCAATTATTGTTAGCCCAATATTGCAAAATAGTGCAATAATGGCATTTCCCCAATGTCTACATTTACTAAATCACAGAATTTATGCCAAAAAAAGCCAAAACTGGAAGCCAGCCTAGCTTAAACAGAATATTCCTCTGTTCTGATAACATTAAAAATTCATCTCCATGATACTTAAGGCAAGTCAGTTCCTGACATATCTTTATTTTCAAGCCTTTTAATGTCCATCTTTTTAACCAACTTTAAGGTGATACATCTCCCATTTTTTTTACCAAACAGTGTAATGCCCAGAAGTTAAGCCATAAAAGCCAAGGTCCTATTGGCTTCCTACCCAAAATAATTTTCTCATGACTATTCATAATTGTAGAGCTTTGCACCAGTGATCTAAACCAGGACTCTCCTTCCTCAGGTTTCTGTGCTTTGAAACCAGTCTTGAAATTCAGTGTCTTTACTGATTCTGTAGTTATTCTTCATCAACAGTTCACACACCCCCTCCACGACCTACAGGTCCAGCAATATTTCTCAGTGCAGAAGCTACATTTCTCCTTCTCATGGCAGCAGGGCAGCTCCAGTTTTGCCATAGGCACTTTTTACCGTGCCAGGGTGTCTGAGCTGCTTGGAAGCACATATAAAAAGATTTAAATAGGTTATGAGCAAGTTTAAACAAGATTTTACCCTGTTACTAGTAGTCATGCTTATGAGATAATCATTTATTTCTCCAAGTAGGTATATGGCACTTTGTCAAGACATAGAACAGGAAAAAAATAGAGAAGAGTGCTTCTATAATGTGCAGTTTCTGGTCAAAGAGCAATTGACCCCCACCACCAGCTGCACAAAACAGGGTCAATTAAATCTCTCAGCAGCATCTACAAGAACAACATTTGCTACGGTTGACTGCTTTCTGTTGTCATAAATGTTCCACTTCTGTCACCAGACATATCAAGTATCTAATTCTGTCACCTTATTTATTGCCCACACTTTGAGTATTGACTAATCTGGTTAGCAAGATTTAATTTAATCTTGTTTTTAAAAAGAAGTGGTATGATTATTCACATGACCACAAACCCTGGGTTCTTCTTGAACTCTCTCTACTGAATTCCCATAGAATTTAAAATGGAAAAAAAAAAGAAAAAAAGACTTCAGGTTGGCCAGTGACCACACTGGGAATCACACACTTTGCTAAAGGAGCAGAACTCAGCCACCCTTGGCAGACTTCTACCACTGCAGTTACGTGATTAAAATGAGGGTGTGGAATCTTCTTGGCTTGGGATTTCCATGCTTATCTTACCAATCTGGACTTTGAATATTGCCAAGCCTGAAATGAGGTCAGTTTGTACCTATCCTTTCATCTGTCATATCTTTAAATTCAAATCAGCATACACAGTAGTCACATTTATTTCAGCAATAAACATCCAACTATTCAGAGGGGCCAGAATTATTTCAATCTCTAGTAATTTTTTTTTCCTTTTTATATAAATTACTTCAGCAAGACAGTTGTATATTCTGGCTGTAAATATAAGTTTACGGACACCATCACTGGCTTAAAAAAAAAACCCAAAACAAACAATAACCAAACAACTGATAAAACCCCCAAACTTTTCCCATTTCAGTTGCCCAGTGACACAAAGGAATAAGTACCACTCTGTCAGAGATCTTAGTCACACAGTAATATTTTTTTTTTCCCAAATAGAGACCGAATATTGCTGATAAAAATATTCAGTGTGCCCCTTTTAAGATCAGAGCTCATTATTTTCAGACAATATGGTTAATAAAATAAAACGCTGATTAACGTTTAATAGGATCTAAAGTGGGAGGAACAGTGAAAATGAAAAGGATTTGAGGTTGGAAAGCTATATGTTTTGGCTGAGCCAGTCTAACAACCTGCTGATGTCAACAGCCGGAGCATCCTGTCCTCCTCCACCGCCTGGCACCACCTCTGGCACTTGTTCGATCCTGAGCCGAGCTAGCGCAGCTCGGTAACCCAGCAGAACACTAATTGAGCAAATATAAAACCAGATCAAATACCTTTCTGCTGATTAGCAAGTTTTTTCAGAGCAGTATGGATTCCAAGAAGTGCCAGGACCAATTCAAGGAGATGGGGGAAGCCTGCAAGCCTAGGACAGGGATGAGATGGACCTGCCCGTTTCAGCGGCAAACTGCTGAGCTAATATAGGTGTAACGCGTATTTTCATCCCAACCATCATTATTTCAGGCTGGAACGTTTTAAGAATTTACTGCCTCCACAGCTGAGGGCACTATGGGCAGCCCTGCTCCATCTCACTGCAAATAAAACTGAACATTTAGAGCCCCTCTCAGACAGATCCACCAGCCAGTCTCCTGGAAGGGTATTCAAGCCAGAGGACATTAACCTGCAGGGGAAAGGTAAAGCTGGAAGGGAAAAGCTGGAAGTGGTGACTTCTTAAAGGCTGACAACTAGACCTGCAAAACCTGTTAGTTACATTTCTATTTGACCTGAATGTAAGAATGTAAGCTGACACAGGGTAAGCACACAAGACATGTTTGAGAGGGCTTCTTAGCCCCCACTTATTCTTGGGGGGGGGCGGGGGGGAGCATTCTTAAGAAAAAACCAAACCAAAACAAAAACACACCACATTTTAAAGAACGAACATATTTTAACTTCACAGTCAGTGAAAATACACAAATTCATATTCCAAGGTAGACTGAAAACTGGTTGAACAGCCAGACCCAGA
>NW_009630448.1:0-2089 GCF_000690535.1 Cariama cristata
TGCCCTGCCCTGTGAGCACTGTGAGCCGCCGCGGCGTGGCACGCGGTCCCGTGGTCATCATCAGGAAGAGCCATATCAGTTTTGTATATTTCTATTTCTATTATTAGTAGTATTAGTTTTAATATTATTTATACTCTTCTTCATTGTTATTGCTTTATTAAAGTTTGGTTTAAGTTTCCAACCCGCCAGTCACTTTCCCTTTTCTCCTCTCCTTCCCCTTCTGGGAAAGGACAGGGTTAACAGAGAGCATCTGCCACCCACTTTAAGACCCAGCCCAGCCATAAATGGTGACAGCCCTCAATCCCCACATCCAGATCATCTGTAAAGATGTTGAACAGCACTTACTGGAAGACATTGTGTAAGGGGCACCATTCATTCATTACCTTTCCTGTGACAACCTGTGCATACCCCATTGTCCTCCGATACTGAAATTCCAACTCTTCTTACTGCCGATAACCTGATGATATACCCATTGAGCATAGGAGAGTTGGGAGGCCTTGACCTACAACCGCTTATGTCATAAGCTGTTTACCTTTACTAATAGAACATTGAAAAAACTTGATTACAGTGGCAAAAGGATGTTTGTGAGAAGAAAAAAGACATCCTGAATCTGACATGCAGGGTATAAAAACCTGCCAATGACTGGAAAAGCCTTGCTGTTGACTCTTCTGGAAGGGATGAGAAAACAGCAGGTTAAAAAGTCTGGATATCATTTGCCTAAACCACTGAAGTTAGTGAAGAAATAGAATTCGCTGAATGTCAAGAGACTTTCTTCTCATGACACATGCACAGTCCAGGTTAACAGTGACCCTCTCATCATTGTAAGAACAACCTCTGCATACATCTCTGCTTTTGCTACAGACTGTGAAATTATTTAGCTGACTCCGTAGGGAAAAAATCTCCTGGAGTTCTCAACCTGTTCCTATGTTGACTATGATGTAGGTAACCCTGTGTTGTCGAAACATCAGCCATTTGCCTCACAGGTGAAGGAAAATGAAGTAGAGGCAGTTTGCACTAAGGGATTAAAATGTTTCTATTTAGTACACTAGATGCTATGCATTTCTGAAATCCTACTGAAACATACCTATAATCTAAAATTCACATGTGTTGAGCACACCTAAGTTTGCATAGCGCATTCTCTGTTGTTACCAGGCTGGAGCACCTCAGTGATGCCCCTTCCATCTCCCTTTCTATGCATGCTGTAGTTTTGCAGCCTTTGATCCATTGTACTGAAGTCTTAAGTTTGGGGGACGTATTTTACGGCTGTGGTAGAAGCCCAAGAGCATTATGTTCCTGTGATCCCCTCTTCACCCTTCTTCATTGAAGAAATCTTCAATGATTTGTTAGGCTAATGTTGCTCACTGTCACGCTGAGGATGCCACTATCAGTTGTAACAAAGTATATATTTAGGAAAGGAGCCTGCAATTTGTGGACCGAGGTATTACTCCTGCCAGTGGGTTAGGCACTCACCCCACAGCTGGAGTTTGCTTCCAAACATTGTGCTTCATAACCAACAACAGATCTTGCATCAGTTTGTCTCATCCCCCTTGTAACCGATGTATACTTTTAGGCTTCATAACATCTTGTGTTAATGAGTTCCACAACTTAGTTGTACATACTTTTACTGGAAAAATGTACCATTGGCTGCCATACCGTTCCTGTAGTGTGGGACTGAAATAAAAATCATTACCCATACACCTTTTCCACATCATTCATGGAGATTTCATAGACTTGCATTCACAGACAAGCCAAAGAGCCTGGGTTACCTAGTTTCCTCTAACAGATGCAGAGTACTGAGCTCAAGGACTCGCATCAGCCATTCCTGCCCTACACACAAATGAGGAGCCTGTTGGATGCTAGCAGTCTGCTGGAAATGGCAAGCGTTAGCGGAATGCCGTGGACATGCCACAGCGGAGCGGCGTCTTTCCAAAGAGAATCGGTGACTTCGGTGCATTTGCTTACAGAGCATAGCTCCTGCCTGCTCAGGGCGCGTCCATTCGGGGCCGGGTACCACTGCCGGGGCTGCAGGCGTGCAGCGATCACGCCCGGGACTTCGTGCCTAACGCACTCGGGCATTCCCCGGCGCCGG
>NW_009630449.1:0-1733 GCF_000690535.1 Cariama cristata
GTCCCCCACCTGTGTCCCATCCTGCCCCCCACCCCCATGTCATCCCCATGCTGGCAGCACCTTCCTTGCTTAGGAAATGCCTGTCACCCCATTTCACGCTCATGTTGAGCCCTCTCCACGCAATGTCTGTAGAGTGAAAGATCAATGAAGGCGTGGATAATTGTTTTAAAGTATTTAATGGATGCCGACATCCTTTAAAAGTCAGGGTGGTGTTTTTAAGGTGCCTGGTACAGGTCTGCCAGGGTTTTACTCCTGGGGGGGACACAGGGACACAGGGACACGACACACTGAAAACTCATACCCACTAAACTTTAGCTAGAGAAAACAGAAAACGGCTGCAAAAGCCACCCATATGTTAGGCTGGCTTAACTCTGAGGTAAATTAAACTAATTGTGCTGATTTTTCTTGCTACCTTTGATTTGATCTACTAGAAAACTCAGGGTCTAAAATACAGGCGACACCATCCCCAAGGAATGAACCAGGTGCTAAAAAACCAGCACAAGTTAACTCTGAAAGCAGGTGTGGGGGTAAAGGTGGTTGGAAAAGGGCTGCATTGCTATTTTCCTTCTGCTTGCTTAATAATATAATAAATCAGAGAGCTCAAGAACATTTGTACAACTATAAGGAAAGGCTATTCAGGGTCTTCCTCTGGCTAGTGAATATTTGTATGTAGTCAATATCACGTAAATATATTTATGTGAAAGGAAACTGCAATATTGTCTTGCAGTGCTCTGCAGCAGGCTTTGCTAGGCTGGACTAAGCAGCTTCTTGTAACACATGATTGCTTAAAACTGGCTTAGATTTTGTAATCCTCCAGTTGCAGGAGGGGAATCCTGAAAAACCTGGAGTAACGACCTTCCTTCTGTCACAGCATCCTGCCAGACTGGATTGCCCCAAGGAGAGTTCTATATAATTTTTTGTATATATATATATATGTATATATATATATATTTTCAGTGTATATATTCAGATTATTTCTTGAGAAAAATGTAATCATTATCCATACCCTTAAACCCAGCAAAAAAAATTTAATTCCTCTCTGAAGAGAACAGTGAGTGCTGCAGAATCCTCCACCCACCCTTCCTCGCTTAGCTGTAGTGCTGCTGCTGTTTGGGGACCGTGCCATGAGCCAGCAGTGGTCAGCAGGGTTAAGAATAAATAAAAATCACATTTTCCCCCTCCCCAAAGAAACAGTCTCATCTCAAGGGCAAAGTGCAAAGTGGTGCTATTTAGTCCCTAAAAATACATGTTTACCTGGTCTGTGGTGTCCTCCCTCCAGGCTGCCCTCAGGAGGTGCTGGCAGCCAGGACGGTTATGGGATATTGCTGGTAGGGTCTCATAGTTAGAAAATTACGTGCTTTTGGCAAAAATATTGGAGCAGGTCAGTTTTAATGACAATATCCCTCTAAATTTTTTTGGTGTGTGTTGTTTTTTTTTTTCCCCAGATTTACCTTTGGAAACCAGCTATCTTTTTCTCTTTCAGAATACACGAGAGCCTCGATTACTTGGAGGGCAGAGCTACAGTCTTTCACTCCTGTTACCTCTCTGCATGGGCCAGTACTGGTGCAGGAGCAAAGTCATCGGTGGTTCTCGGCCACTTCGTCCTACCACCTGCCTGCCTGCAAGAAGGTCAGGGGGAAAAAAGAGAAAAGCCAGGGTTTCATTCCCCTGGGGGTTTCCCCGTAAGCGCAGCTTTTTGGCGGTGCAAACCAGAACCTCCAGTTACTTCTGAT
>NW_009630449.1:1746-8823 GCF_000690535.1 Cariama cristata
GAATGGCCTTCTGCTGGGAGCGATTCTTCCTCCCTGAAGGCAGAGGATGCTCCATCTGTTATATTCTGTATCTAGAATCATAGAATCACAGAATGGTTTTGGATCGGAAGGGACCTTAAAGCTCATCTTGTTCCAACCCCTCTGCCATGGGCAAGGACCTCCTTCCACCAGACCTGGTTGCTCAAAGCCCCATCCAACCTGGCCTTGAACACTTCCAGGGATGGGGCATCCACAGCTTCTCTGGGCAACCTGTGCCACTGCCTCGCCACCCTCACAGTAAAGAATTTCTTCCTAATATCTAATCTAAATCTACCCTCTTTCAGTTTAAAATGGTAATCCCTCATCCTACCACTACACTCCTTGATAGAGAGTCCCACCCCAGCTTTCTTGCAGGCCCCTTTAGGTACTGGAAGGCTGCTCTAAGGTCTCCCCAGAGCCTTCTCTTCTCCGGGATGAACAGCCCCAACTCTCTCAGTCTGTCCTCACAGGAGAGGTGCTCCAGCCCTCGGATCATTTGCGTGGACTTGCTCCAACAGGTCCATGTCCTTCTTGTGTTGGGGACCCCAGAGCTGAAGGCAGTACTGCAGGGGGGGTCTCACCAGAGCGGAGCAGAGGGGGAGAATCACCTCCTTTGGTCTGCTGCTCACACTGCTGTTGATGCAACCCAGGATACGATTGGCTTTCTGGGCTGCGAGTGTGCATTGCCACGTCATATTCAGTTTTTCATCCACCAATAGCTCCAAGTCCTTCTCCTCAGGGCTGCTCTCAGCCCACTCATCATCCAGCCTGTATTTGTGCTTGTGATTGCCCGACCCATGCACAGGACCTTGCACTTGGCCTTGTTGAACTTCAGGAGATTCGCACAGGCCCACCTCTCAAGCCTGTCCAGGTCCCTCTGGATGGCATCCCTTCCCTCCAGCGTGTCGACTGCACCACACCGCTTGGTGTTGTTGGCAAACTTGCTGAGGGTGCGCTCCATCCCACCATCCATGTCCCTGATAAAGATGTTAAATAATACTAGTCCAAATATGGACCCCTGAGGGATACCACCCATCACTGATCTCCACCCGGCCATCGAGTCATTATATTGCATTAGTGAGCAGCACCGTGCAGTGAGCTCCTGCCAGGGCTCCGAGTGCTTTCGCTAGCACCTG
This sequence comes from Cariama cristata, assembly GCF_000690535.1. Taxonomy (NCBI): domain Eukaryota; kingdom Metazoa; phylum Chordata; class Aves; order Cariamiformes; family Cariamidae; genus Cariama; species Cariama cristata. Next base: position 2,901 of record NW_009630449.1, read on the forward strand.
TGAGAGGCAGGGCTTGCACAGACAGCAACTGCTGCACAGTCTCGTTATTTGAAGCTCTCACAGTCATTTATTTTTTTGTTCATGGCAGAAATCAGGAGGAAAATTGGTAGTTTTATTTGGGAGCAGATGGATGATTCAGTTGCAGAACAGGTAAGATAAGAAATTTATGCTACAGGAGGTGTAGCTGAAAAAAATATTGGTTGTATGAACTTCAGGGAGCCCGGTTTTCAACCCAGACCCTCATCCCAAATAAGCGATCAAATCTTGCTTGCTGCGCTGTGTGTGTCCCTCTCAGCGTGACATCCCAGGGGGGACAGCACCGGATTGAGCATGGGATGCGCAGGAGTGATTTTCTCCCTCACCCAGACAGATGTCCAGTCTGCCCGGCACATCCTTCCGGGGATGCTGATTGCCGAGGTCTGAGCGCAGCCCTTTTGTGTGGCATCTTCCATCCCCATGTAGCTCCGAGACACTGCCCGCTCTCTTCTTAAAGCAACTTCTCAGTACATTTGAAGTGAACACATGATTAGATTTAAAATTTTATTCTAAATTATGCTTGAAATCACAAGTCCTAAAAATACCACTCTCTTGGACCATGTCTCTAGTGTTTTGCGGGGTACCCAGGACACAATTTTAACTCTACTCTGTACTGATGCTCGCAGCCCAGTGAAAATCTGACAGATGAACCGGAGGCAGTGAGAAAAGACTGTGAGAAAGAAGCAGAGGAGGATGTGCTAGACCTGGCTGAAAGGTATTTTCCTGCCTTCAGTGGCAGGATTTCAACACGTTCCCCAAATTTCAAGAGATCCCCAACCCACAGGAAGTAACACACAGATTTTTTTCCCCAATACAGCAGTGAAGAAGAAACAGGCTCCAGAGCACATGGCCATGGGGAATTTCCATACCGGGCCCTCCAGGAATATCCGATGAATAACATGGTGACAGGTAATGTTCGGCATTGGTAGATTTTTAAGGAGTGGAAAATATGCCTGAAAATGATTGTGGATGAAGCAGGGACCCCCGTGTGCCCCTCACTTCTTCCCGGTACTTATAGCAGTGGGAATGCTGAGGGTGTGACTGGCATCGCTCCCTTCCCCTCCACGCTCTGCATTTTCCATTGTCCTTGTTTTGTCTGAGGAGAGGGCAGCTCCCCTGGTGAGACCTGCGCTTTCCCTTCGTAGGCTATGCCTCTGCTCGCGACATGAAGAAGTATGTCGGAGAGCTCCGCGATTTCATTCCCGGGACCTCGGGCTACACGGTATATTGGATTCAGAATGAAATTAACATTTACTCTGACATGAAGACTAGAATGAAGAGAAAATTCTAAGTAACAGGTGGCTGTTTGCATCAAAAACTTGAGTAAGAGCTGCCAGAGAGCTATCAGTCGTGTCTGGAAATCTGATCCCTTAGTTAGGATGCTGGGATGCCTCCTTGCTTGCTCTCTTCTGCAGACTGATGGTTATTTTACCCGTCAGTCTGTGTTCTTCCCCGTATTTTAGTTAAATAGCAAAGAGATTGGTGGTATCGAGCTGCGAATTCTGAGTTAAATCTCCGTGGTACACATGGGATTTATAAATTATCCCTGCTTGGCTTATCCTGACTGCAGCTCAGCACATTTAAGGTATATTTAAATACCTGGCTACATTTACTGTAAACATTTTCTTGTTTAAATTTTAAATTTAAAACAAATTTCACAGCTAACTTAAATATAGACATTTCTCCCAAAATCACAAATCCTTTGTGTTTTTATTCGTACCAGGGGTTTTAAGATGTGGCTGTGAACAGTAGTTTTCCTTGGAGGGACACACTGAGGTCTCCTCACAGAGAGAAATCGCCCCATTGCACAGCTGCACCCACCCATGGTACACGCTCACCAGTGGGACCCAGTGCCATCACAGGGCTGGCAGGACAGGCAGGGGATGGCCTAGGATCTCCTGGGCACATGGGGAGCTCCGTGGGTGTGCAGAGGTTTTGAGTGCAGGGCCCCAGACTTCCTCAAAGCAAAACCCACGTTGTGCTGGAGCCAGTCATACAAGACAGGGAGAGAAAACCCAGGCACCCTTGCCCAGCCGGGGTGCCCAGGAGCGGTGCCCTGCCCACAGGTCATGGTGCTGGATGATGCCAACAAGCCAAGGTGGAGACCTGTAGGTCTCCTCTGCCTCCAAGCAGAGCCTCTGCATAGCAGGACAAGAGTTTCAGGGGGCGAACCCCAAAACTCTTCCATACCTGTTGCACTCTGGGGAAATTGCTGGATGGAGCATCTTGCTGGGAGGACAGCACAAGCCTCACCAGGGCCCATCTCCACAGGGAAGCATCCACCCCCAGACACAGCGCACTGCTCAGCCCAGTTCATTCCCCTCATACAAAGAAAACCATCAACAAGACTTTTCATTTAAGCACTTAAAGTGACCAATGTGGTTATAAAAAGCAACTTTTATTCTAGCACAGCATGACCCCCAAGCTGTCCACTCAAAGGAGGCAAAGGCAAACCCGGGAGGCGCGGAGGGCAAGGAGCTCTGGCAAGCTCTGTCGAGCCATTTCAGTCGTCCTCTCCCACCACCCTGGCAGCAGGAGAGCCTGTAAAGTAACAGCTTTGCACCTCACATCCCAAACAGCCAGGAAAGAACCCCAAAAGATGCCAGCAAACATGAAGGCATTGAGTCCTCCTCACCCTCTGAAGCCTCGGACACCTGTATTTGGGATGTGACACCCTGAGGAAACAGCCCTCCCTCCTCATCCCTCGGGACGCAGGCTTCCAAAGACCAGGCAGGCTGAGATGGTTTCCCCATATTTATTGGAAAAGTGACATACAGCGACCGACTCAGAGTGCTCCTCGGGGCGTTTTGAAGTTCATCCCCACCGTGGGCTGTGTCACCTGCAGGTTGGACAGGCTGCCAAAGTCCTGGAAAACAGCACAGGATTGGGATCAGTCACACCACCCTGCCCACCATCTGTGCCTGACCCTGCCAAGGGCGGAGGCAGATTCCTCCTGCAAGGAGCAGGAAGCGTGAACACACTGTGGTGGCACAAAGGGTGGATTCGCATCTCCAGAAAGAAGGGGAGACGTCCACCCCGCTCCGGAGGTTAGCTCATTGGTGAAGGGAATCTGGTCTTTTTATGGGCAAACCCATGTTCACCTCCACCCAGTGAGAGCTGATGAAGACGCCCTTGGGTGCTGGAGGAGGAGGGGAGGGCAAGGAGCATGCCCACCCTGCTAGCGGGGTCCCGGGCAAAGCCACCACGCCTCTCCCCTCCCAAGAGCCGTATGGGAGTTAATCTGCCTGCAGGTCCCAGGGCGAGGGACCCCTGCCACGTGCCCAGAGAGTTGAAGCCTTCAGCCAACGCCATCAAGCACCTCAGGGCAGTGGGAGCGCTGCTGGCGACATGCCACCACACTGGCATGGTTACCCTGGGCAGGGGGATAGCTGCGGCTACTCACCAGGAGCTTCAGCATTTCCTTGGTGTCTGGGTCCACTTCGATGATCTCCTGGTCGAGGGCAGAGACCTGGGGATGGAGGACAGACACACAGTTTGACGAGGCCCCACAGCCATGTCCAGGCTGCCCCTGGGGTGTCCCACACACTCACTCCAGTCCTATCCCACCACAAACAAGATCTCGCTGCCTGTCACGGGGAATGGCTCCAGCAACAGAGTGAGCCAGGAGGACCCTGATGGAGTCCAGCTCTCCTGCCAAAACACCACAAGAGGCCACCTGGCAGCAGAAAGACCCCACACAGGGAGACAAGCGTTTTTTACAGCAAGTCTTTGGAAACCCGAGGACTAACCAGCTCCACGCCAAGGCTGCTGAGAAGAGTCGGGGTCGGGTCCACAACTGCACCAGTCCCGGTGGTCACCACCGACACTTGCGCTTCTCCTGTGACATCAGTCTCCAAGGCCAGAGCCCAACCACCGTGGTACCAGACATCAATGCCGAGTGACCGCCTCCGCTGTCCCACCCCCAGCACCTGAGGTCTCCTGCTCTTTAATCCCAGAGTAATCTCCTCCAACCCCCTCCGGACCCCAAACTTTGATCTCCATGGGCTTCCTTCCCCAAGAGCCTACGTCACACCAGTATTTTTGGAAGAAACCACAAATAATGCAGGCTCAGCTAACGTTGCTACAGCACAGATGCTCCCTTCCCTGCTCGGGGTCCTGCCAGGGGTGACCTCTCCCACCAGCACCACCTCATCCTGCCATTGAGACTTGGCTGGAAGGTCACTATGTAAAACACAGTCGCCCTAGCTGGCTCCTCCAAGCCTCCGACACCAGCTGTGCCGGTCAGCACTGTGCTGACACCTAAAATCCGGAGCGTTGAAGCATCTGTGAGAGGAGCTGCACAGAGCTGCCGGTGTTTCACACATCATTTCCAGCTGTCAGGAGCGAGGGAGTCAAACCGAGCCCTGCTCTCTTGGGGAGAGCTGTGTCACCTCACCCTGGGCTACAAAACCAGGAAGGTAAAGCAGGAACAGTACTCCCAAGGCGTATCTCCAAGTGGGGGGGGAACAGCACCAGCCCGCCTTACCACACTGCCACGGTGCCCATGGCATCCTACCAACGTACCTGTTCCTCCCAGATCATCACCGAAATCACCTTCCATGTAACCACACCGCAGCATCGACAATTTGGAAGAGCCGAGGTAACAGAATTAAGCGTTTCTGTGCAGCACAGAAACTAGCGGCTCTACCATAAGCCAATCAGGGAGATCTGGAAGAGGGGTGAGATGCACCATGTCTGGAGGCTACAGGGTTTGGGAGTAACGGGACTGAACCCACTGAACACAGGAAACGCTTCTGGAGCTCCTCTCCCGGCACTATCAACAACCGGGTCACAGGTGAGTCCTCAACTCCTCGCAAATGCAGGTTTAAGGGGAGAGGGAGTTTCAGCAGTTCCCTCTCTTCAGCGACATCTGCTGTACAGCAGGTTTTAACTCACTCTGAAATATTCTCCTGCATTCCATCAAGTTATCTTTTTCCTCATTTTAAGTTAGGAAAATTGAGGATGGCTATCATCTGCCAACCGGCAGCAGAGTCAAAACGCAAGAAGTCAACTGCCCTTCCCACCCCAGGCAGCAGTTTTGGAGGGAGTGCCCCGATACGAGGCCAGAATCTTCCTCAGCCCTCCCTGACCCAAACCTTTCTCAGCTCCTCGTGGCTGAGGTTCTGTTTTGAAGAGATTTGGGGCCACTAATGGAGAAGACAACTCGATGCAGTACGGACAGATGCCGAAGCGGGCACTCGAGCGCAGCCAGAGCCTCACCTCAGGGACATAGTTGTCCCTCCTCTCCCTCTCCTCCTCCTGCAGTTTGATGGAGATGCCTCGGACAGGTCCCCTCTGAATACGCTTCATCAGGTGGGTGACATACCTGTGGGGGACAAAGGACCATCCAGGGGTTCTCCACGCTCCCAGAACCCGTATTTCCCTTCTCCACCCTCGCGTTCCCAAAACCATGGCAGGCTGCGGAGACGGAACGCCTGCCGGCAACCCTGGCATTGTCCCACCACCTCCAGAGAACATCCGGGATGGAGAAGTGTCCGACAGCAACAGGGCTTGGGAGGGAGGGGATGGACCCCCCCAAACACGGGAAAGCTTTCGGCACTCGTCTCCCTGCACTATCAATGACCAGGCCACGGGTGAGACCACGATCACTTTCGAATGCAGGTTCCGGCCGGAATTCCCACCCGTGTACAAACACCACGCACCGAAACACGTGGCTCTTCCCCCCAGACGCCCCCCCTCACCCTGCGATCTTATTCCGTAGCTTCTTGCTGGGGATGATGGCGATCTCCTCGCACACCCGCTTGTTGGTGTGGAAGTCGTTCCCCAGGCGGGTGTAGTACTTCTCGATGATCACCCGGGCGGCCTTCTTCACCGTCTTCGTGCGGACGCGTCCCTGGGCGGGTTGGAGGCGAAGGAAACACCGGTC
>NW_009630450.1:0-3598 GCF_000690535.1 Cariama cristata
AAGATCATCAAGTCCAACCATCTACCCTACGCCACCATACTCACTAAACCCACCAAACCATGTCTCAAAGCACCACGTCTGAATGTTTTTTGAACACCTCCAGGGATGGTGAGTCCACCACCTCCCTGGGGAGCCTGTTCCAATGATAGATAGATAGATATAAAGAAAGATAGATAGATAGAGGTTTTGCTAAACTATTTGGATTACAACTTGCTGTGAGAAACTCCAGGCCACGAAGACCTCTCCCGAGAATCTGCAGTTTCGGCTGCTATCAGCAGATGGCAATGCATGTGAGTCAGCTGCACCTGGATGCAAGGACTCCACTCGCAACAAAACCTGCCGTCAAAGAAAACTCATGGTCTCACTACTCAACCGTTTGGATGGCAGAGATATAGTATGATTATTGGTCCATTTGGCAGAGACAGAAACAATGTTCTCTTCTGTTTCAGTGTGTTTGTACGGTCGAAGCAAAATAACTCCAGAACAACACCCAGCCTGCAGCTAACTACAGGAGACAGGGGCTCTAAAGACCGTCCGCTTTCAGCACACACAAATCTCATTTCTTTGGCTGTGGTTTCTAACAGTAAATGGATGCTGACGTGCACAAAATGCACTACTCGACAATGCAAACTAGGAACAAAAGCAAGAAGGTATATATGCTTTATATCATCACTTCTTCCACTTGGGAGAAAAAGTAGATGTAGAAACGTAATTCTATCTCCTCATATTTGGAAGGCACATGAAGAAAAAAACTAACTGTTGCTGTAAGATTAAACACCTACTAATAATTTTGTGAACATACCCTTTCAGAAACAATAGGTACCAACAATCTGATAGAAAGAAGACAGACATAAATACGGAGACAGGTAGGTGGACAGGTGTAAACAAGTATTTTCAAATATACTGACCTTGGCTTTCACCTGTCCCCCCTTCCTAAATAAAGTCCAGTTTTCCTCCAATAATCAGCCACATAAATTTATTTACGTATATTATCCCTCCAAATCTATGACTATTACTCCCATCCTCACCGTCACATTTGAAGATTCGTACTGAAGTATATAAAGATATATAAGGAATAAGCAAGAGGAGCTAGAAGCTTTGGCCCAGTCCCAGAGCTATGACATCATTGACATAAGCGAAACTGGTGGGATGAGTCCTGTGACTGGGGTGCCATGATGGACAGTTATAGGCTTTTCAGGAGAGACAGGCAGGGCAGGCAAGGCCGGCGGGAGAGGTTGGATTGTATGGCGCTTGCAGCTGGAGATGACACGGTTGAGAGCCTCTGGGTAAGGATGAAGGGGGAAACAAACAAAGAGGATGTTGTTGTGGGAGTCTATTATCGACCAGCCAGGATGATGACACCAACTAATTATTGTACAATGAAACAAGGGGTATCTCTAGATCAACTGCCCTTGTCCTCTGGGTGATTTTAACTTCCCAGACATCAACTGGGAATATCATACACTGGACACAAAAAGGTCCAGGAAATTTCTGAAGCATGCTGAAGATAACTTCTTGGTGCAGGTACTAAGCGAGCCAACTAGGAAAGGTGCCCTTCTAGATTCGTTGTTTGCTCATGGGCAAAGTGGTGATTGGTGGCTGTCTTGGTCACAGTGAACACAAAGTACTTGAGTTTCAAATTGTTGGCAATAGCAGAAAAACTACCAGCAAAACTTCAACCCTGGATATTGGGAGAGCAGACTTTGGGCTGCTGACAGAGCTAGTTAGTAAGGTCCCCTGGGAATCTGCTTTTGAAGGTATTGGGGTCCGTGAATGCTGGTCACTTTTTAAAAGCCATCTCTTAAGAGCATGGGAGCAGGTAATTCCAAAGTGTCAGAAGTCGATCAAGCAGGGCAGAAGGTCAGTGTGGCTGAGCAGGGATCTTCTTCTAGAACTTAGGCAGAAAAGGAAGGTGTACAAACATTGGAAACGAGGACAGGTGACACAGGAGGACAATAGAGATGCTGTTCACCACTGTAGGGAGAAAATGCATGTCGCTAAATCTCGATTAGAGTTCAAGGTGCCCAGCACTGTGAAGGACAACAAAAAGCATTTTTTAAATATGTTAATAGCAAAAGGTGAATCAGAGATAACGCTGGTTCATTGCTTGACGAGGTTGGTCACCTCACAAACAGGGACATAGACAAAGCATTTAATGCCTTCTTTATCTCCGTCTTCAACACCGATGGTGGGCCCTGGGGCCCCCCAGAGCCTTGTATTGGAAGATCATGACTGGCAGGAAGATAAACTCTCAGACAACGCTGAACTTGTTCAGATTTTCTGCTCCAGCCAGATGTACATAAATCGGTGAGGTCCAATGGGATTCATTCCAGGGTATGGAAAGAGCTGGCTGATATCATCACTGAACCTCTCTCCATTATTTTTCAATGCTATTGGGAGTCTGGAGCGGTCCCAGTTGACTGGAAGCTGGCGAACATTGTCCCAGTTTTCAAGAAGGGAAAGAAGGAAGACCCTGGTAATTACAGGCCTGTCAGTCTCACTTCAGTGCCCGCTGAATTATGGAGAAAGTCGTTCTGGGAGTTATTGAAAAAGACTTGAGAGACAACGCAGTCATTGGTCATAGTCACCAAGAGTTCACGAAGGGGAGATCCTGCTTAACAAACTTAATTTTCTTTGATGATCAATTCACCCATCTAGTTGACCAAGGGAAGAGATTAGATGTCGGGTTTTTTGAATTTTAGCAAAGCTTTTGTTACTGTCTCTCATGGAATCCTTCTGAACAAAACATCCAGCACACAGCTAGACAAGTCCATAATATGTTGGGTGAGCAATTGACTTACGGGTCAGACTCAAAGAGTTATAGTCAGTGGAGTTACATCAGGCTGGTGGTCAGTCACGAGTGGGTTTCCAGAGGGCTCAATTTTGGGGCCAGTTCTCTTCAATGTTTTCATAAATGATGTGGACACAGTAATAGAATGTACATTCAGTAAGTTTGCTGACAATACTAAATGAGGAGGAGCTGCAGACTCTCTCAAGGGTAGAGACATCTTACAGAGAGATAGGTGTGGATAGACTAGAGAGCTGGGCAATTACCAATACTATTAAATTTGACAAGAGCAAGTGTTGGATTCTGTTACATTATAGTGGGAGTCTGCTACAGGCCACCCGACCAGGATGACCAGGTGGACAAGGCCTTCTATAGAGAGACAGGAGCAGACTCACGTTCACAAACCCTGGCCCACATGTGGGACTTCAAGCACTCTGATATCTGTTCGAGGGACAACACAGCAGGGCACGAGCAATCCAGGAGGTTCCCAGAATGCATTGATGATAACTTCCTTCTTCAAGTGATAGAGGAGCCAATGAGGAGAGGTGCTATGCTGGACCTTGTTCTCACCAACAAGGAGGCACTGATGGGGAATGTGAGGCTCCAGGGCAGCCTTGGTTGCAGTGACCATGAAATGGTGGAGTTCAAGATCATTAGCGCAGCAAGGAGAGTGCATAGCAAGCTCACTACCCTGGAGTTCAGGAGAGCAGACTTGGGCCTCTTCAGCGAGCTGATTGGCAGAGTACCATGGGACAAAGCCCTGGAGGGAAGAGGGGGCCAGGAAAGCTGGTTAACAGTCAAGGATCACCT
>NW_009630451.1:0-10039 GCF_000690535.1 Cariama cristata
TCACGGCACCTAGGGACGCCAAATCATCGCGCAGGTGCCAGCACCCGAAGCACAGTATACACGAACAGCAGTGGTGGTGGTGCTTCTGTCATAAATTTAAGAAGATAAAAAAAAAAACTTGTTGTGTAGCAGCAGCTGGATTAGATGAGAATACTGGAGAGGAAAACACTGCAGACACCAATGTTCGTGAAGAAGGATGGGAGCAAGTGCTATAGATACATGAAGAGAGATTCCCTGCCAGCCTGTGGTGCAGCCCATGGTGAGGCCGGCTGGCCTGTAGTAGCCCATTGCGGGCCCCACTGGAGCACCACATGCCACCTGGGGAAGACCCAACGCCGGAGCAGGGGGATGCCCGAGGGAGGCTCGGACCCCATGGGAAGCCCGCGCTGGAGCAGGCTCTTGGCAGTGCCTGTAGCTCCGTGGAGAGAGGAGCCCAGGCTGGAGCAGGTTTGGTGGGGGGGCTTGTGACCCCACGGGGGACCCAGGCTGGAGCCGTTTGTGCCTGAAGGGCTGCAACCCGGGGAAGGGACCCACGCTAGAGTCGTGCGTGAAGAACTGCAGCCCATAGGAAAGAGTCACATTGGAGAAGTCCGTGGACGACTGTCTGCCGTGGGAGGGACCCCAGGCTGGAGTAGGGGCAGAGGGTGAGGAGTCCTCCCCTGAGGAGGAAGGAGCAGCAGAGCAACATGTGATGAACTGACCCCAACTTCCATTCCACATCCCCTTGTGCCGCTACAGGGAATGAGGTAAAGAAAATAGGGAGGGAAATTGAGCCTGGGAAGAAGGGAGGGGTAGGGGAAAGGTGTTTTTAAGATTTGTTTTCATTTCTCTTTATCCTACTCCAATTTGATTAGTAATAAATTAAATTGAGTTCCCCAAGTTGAATCTGGTTTGCCCGTAATGGTAATTGGTGAGTGATCTCTCCCTGTCCTATCTTGACCCACAAGCCTTTTGTTCATGCTTTTTTCTCTCCCTTGTCCAGTTGAGGAGGGGCAGTGATAGAACAGCTGTGGTGAGTACCTGTCATCCAGCCATGTTTAAACAACCACACCATACCTCTCCTGATTCCAGACCTGCAAATATTTTGTCATTTTGCTGCTCTGAAAATAATCCCATTCATTTCAGTTGACAATTCTTCCAGGGATCACGCCTTTATCGCATAGTGAAAATCTTCATTAATGCATTCAGCTGCTGGGTTTTTTTTAAATTCAAGATGTGCAGCTGGACAGGTTTTTGTCTGGGACATCTCTGTACTCACCTTTGACTATCTGAGTCTGGCTGTCCCCAGATTCCACATGGGTACTGACTTGGACTTTTAATTATGGCATTTATCCAGTGATACTTCTACTCCAGATCACTGCTATTATCCATGGAAGCATAAGTGGAGCACACTGTATCACTTCATTCTGTGGCTTTTCTCAGCTACTTACTACCAAACTCTCTCTCCAAGATCCTTATCCCAGTTTTCTGAAAACGACATTCTTTACCTTTCTGTAATCTAGGCTGAGGTTCTTTGTGAATTTGCCTGGGAGCTCAGTATCTCTCACACACCATTTACATTCTGGATTCATGTAAGGAAGAAAACTTCATATACTCTCCCCTCCTGCAGCTGAACTACATTTGTTGCCATGATGCATACGCCAAGATCTCCACCTATGAGCACCTCCCAAACCTGTCAGATGCACTCACTGGCTGCCGATTTGCGTACCTGCTGTTCAACCCCACCTCTTGGTAAAAGAAAATGTTCGTGCTCAGATTTCAACTAGATTTGACAAGATGTCATAGTGTTGCTACAACAATTAAAAATTCCTCCACTCAAAAGCACAGAGTACACTTGCTTCTATTTACAGAATTTGCAGATGGATGAATACATGATGCAACAGTTGCTCTATATCAATTTACACCACCTACAGAAACTGGTTTTGGATATTTGAAAAACCAGAATATAGAACATGAGGATAAGCTCTTAGTCACCATTAAATGAACCAATTTGTGTTGCACAAATGATCAACACTAAAAATAACTTGTTTAAAATTAAATAAACAAAGCCATTTACTTACCATTGGCAGCCTAGATTGAAGCATCTGGAGATCATCATAACCGTAAATCTGCTTAAAGACAGATAGAAATACAACATTATTATAACACTTTTCTCTGATGTGGATCACTTTGGAGCTTTAAACAGAGTTTTACCTTGGCTCAGCCTATTTTAACAACATACAGCTATACGTCACATTGTGCCATCAAGGCTCACTGTAGCATTTTAAGGCTACTAGACGTAAGCTTAAAATGGCTTGTCATTCTGATGTCGTTTCTTGGTTACAGCAGTCCTCTGAGGAGACTCTGACTGTCCCATCTTTAATCTTGTTTTCACAGATGCATCATTCATCAGCTTGTGAAAAATCTACAGGGCAATCAAATTTTGCAGGAAGAGCAACAGCCTTCTTTGCTGCAACTACTACTACTGAGAACAGCAGGATTTAAGACTTGATGACTAGAGCACAAAGCAACCTGTGGTATCCCCTCACTTTCAACGTGATACAGAAAGATGATTAGAATAAAAGTTTCTGATTCAAAAACAGACAACAAAAAATATGTTGATCTTGGTCAGACATTAAAAAGCTATGTGCATTCTTTCAAAGTATGACAGACAGGACACATAGCACATTTCAATAACTACTATAGTATATCTATTCCAATAACACAAAACTGAATGAGTCTAATTTTACTCAAAAGGCCTAAAACCTGATACCACCGAAAACCATAGCAACATGCATGTTTACCTTCAACAGCAACCAAATCAGGGGTCTCTCAACAGTTCGGCAGTCTACTATCAAGAGTAAACCCCCACTAAATATATTTCTTATATTCTTCAGTATTTGGAACAAGAATTGCAGGTATGGCATGTGCCAACAGAAATGCTTGGCATAGACAGAAGAAGGTCTAGAGGGCTCAATTCCACCAAGGGTTAAGCAACCAAGGACAGGAACAACTAAACTGCTTACTGGGTAGGCAGGCAGAAGTCCTCCAGGTCCCACAATATACTGGTTATGCAACAGGGGTGGTACACCTTGGGGCAGGTTTGGGGGAGCTTTGCCTGTAGAACCAAAACACAGACACTTTAACAAGTCTTTAGAAAAGAAAAGGCTTCAGCATTGAGACAAAATCGCTCACAAGCCCTGGCAGCTGCACTGTCATAGTTTGTGAAGTGCAGAATTATGCAGAAGAATTTTGTGCTAGTTGATGAAAATGCTCAAAATAGCCTGAAGAGTTTAACTATGCCTCAAGGAAGGGAAAGCACAGGCTACTTAAGACTGAAAACAGTCCCATCAGACAACAGTCTGATTTTGTCATTTACTTTGTCCAAGAGGATTACAAGAATCACAGAAAATTCTCCTTTCCTCAGTCCTCTCCTGAAGGCAAAATTTAGGCATTGTTCTCAATCTAAGAGAGCAAACTCGCTCCTTTCATCTTCTGCCCTGTCAACACATTCCCCCTTATCGCCAGCAACAGACTGGAAAGCACTAAATGTTGCCAGCACACTTTTTGTGGGTGACTTATTGCAGCTGATAATAGCAAAGAGAAGACAACTAAAACAGTTTCAGTTGCCTCCATGAAGCAGTGCTAGGAAGCAGATGAGTAAAACAAATGTGCTTTGGTCAGACATCAGGCACTTCATTTACAAGGCATGGGAATGAGAAACGGGAAATCCTTCTGCAAGTAAGTTTGATCTTAATATTTAATTCATTCACTTCCCTCCATAGGAAATCCTTTTAGCAGTTCAGGTTGGTTAGTGAAGCAAGAGAGAATTTAGCATTGCTTCCACTTCAGTGCAAGAAGCGTCCCCACCTTCTCTGTCTGTGGACCCTTTTTCTGATGTGCTATTTGCTGTGGAATGACCCAGACATCAGACACTTTTTTCCGTTCTGTAGATGTGGCAGTAGGGATGTGGCATATGATAATGAGGACACTGCAGTGTATTTTGATACTGCCAAATGAATTCAAGTCACAGAGAAGACTGAAATTAAAACTAATGTAAACTCACAGACAAGAGCTGATCACAACCTTGAATACAAACTGGGCAAATACCCTAGCCCAAAACTTCCAAAGTCACAACTGCTCTGGTGTCCATTTCTAAAGCTCTTTGGGGATGGAATGTGCTATACAAATGCCACAAAACATCCCAACAAATATTTCAAATACACAAAACCAGGCAACTTCATTTTATAAGCCAGCAAACAGAGCATGCTGAAATGCCAGTCAAGAGTGTAGATTTCTTAGCGTAGTTACACCTGGTGAGATGCTCAACTGACAGCCCTGCTGACTTAAGCCCTCTGTCTGTCCACGTGATCTGTTAATATTTCGAACCTGAAGACACTAAGGGAGCTGCCCGTGTGGTAGCAGCTGGTATAGACACACTGGTAACGCTCAGGCCAAGGCTGTTTGTAGTGTTCATACTGCTTGCCATGCTGACAACCGAAGAGGTGGTGCTAGTGGCTGAGGTTGAAGCAGCTGAAAAGGTTGTTGAGGGCTGGAGCGAAGTTGTGTTCTCAACACTAGTGTGCTAGAAAGGAGACAAAAAGAATGAAGATCACAGAGCAAATAAACCACAGTGGAACATGCGGAGGGGGAGGGAAATTACCCCCAACCGCCCCAACAATCTTCTAAGTAACAGCAGCACATGCAAAAGATCTGCATTATCTAGCTAACAAGCAAGCAACTAAGTTGCCTGCCTGTGATTTTCAAGTATTTGAAGAAAATTATTACAGGACAGTTAAATTCAAACCGCTATTTCATCACAAAATCATACCACAGTAACTCAAATGTCACTCCACTGCATTATTTCTTGCCCTTTGATTGTATGGTCCTCTAAGCTAGTACTTGTTATGTTAAATAGACTCTTATATTCTTTCAAAAGACAGTACTTGTTTCCAAAATACAGGACACTGCTATTATGATTTCCTCAATACACTTGTGGAATTTAAAAGACTAAAACTGTAGTGCCTCACATCGGAGTCAATGCAGTAAACTCAAATGCAGACCAGATGTATTACAGGAACACATGAGGATAAAGGAGTTCCTGGTTTGAATCCAGCACAATACGGTGCCTTAGCTTTAAGCCAATCACACTCGCAAAACAGTGTCATCAACACACAGAAGGTAAAACAGGTCTGACAACAGAAAAGGAGGACATTTGGGTAAGTGTGAATTTTTAAGTTACATATTCAGCAGGGATGCAGCATTACAAACCAAAATATAGGCATAAAGAAAAGCAGTAACCTATCTGCACACCCCAAGTGGGATTGTACAAAAGTACTCCATCGCAGAACAAGGCAGCGTGTCTCTTGACTTTTGCTTCTGCAACCTTACCTAGAGCACCGTGTTCACCACCATTTGCCTTGTTATCCTAAATGCATTCACCACACGTTACAACAATGTCACATGGTAAACTCTAAAATCATCTGTCACAAGGCATTTGCCATGACATTCATTCCATCACCCGCATTTTGCCATCTCAGCTCTCCAGTGGAGACTCCTAGCAGTCCGCATTTCGGAGCCGTTTCAGACAGCCACTTCTAAAGATGTTTTCTTCTTTTTTAATTACATTTGTTACAAGAATTTCCTTTATTCCATCCCCCCTTGCTGGCAAGAAGATTTCCTCTGAGGTTGTGTGACCGAAGAGTCTCTGTAATAGCTATTCCTGACCTAGTACAAATCACAACTGGTAAAGATAAGGCTCTTGTTACAGTTCTGACTGTACTAGGACACAATGAACTTTAAGAGATGGTCTTAATCATCAGATAAACTGACTATATGCCAAACATCTGTTGAAATGCAAATAGTACTTACTGCATGTGATGTGCTTGAGGACAACACTGAGGCAGGGGAGAGGCTGCTCTGATGATTGGAAAGGGAGCTAGAAAGAAATTGAAAAGAATTAATAAAATCAATTTTTCCTATAACTGTTTTTAATATATATATGTATGTATATATACACATGTATATACAAAACAGAGTAGGTAGTAGGATACCAGTTAAATAATAAAAATTGTAGGTGTGTGTATACATGTACACATACACAGTAGGATATTAGTTAAAAATTGTTTGTAGGTATGTGTGTAAATATTTACACATAAATATGCATATATATGTGTGTATATATACACGCACCCCTACAGATATTTTTCCCTTTAACTAATACCCTAATACCTCTTAATAAAGAAAATGAAGTACAGAGACAACTATTACTAACAAGAAACATCCAAAACACCTTTCATTTCCATTTATCAATTTACTATATTTTTAGAAAAACAACAGTTGCTTCAGTAATTATGTAGCAACGAATCCAAGATACATAAAGTCCAAAACCAAAAGAAGGTTCACATAACACATGACTTGTTTCTCATCCCTTCCCCGAGCAACTGCTGCCGCCTGCCACGAGGCACAGGTATTAAACAGCTGAGGCAATGCTTTGGTTTGACTGACTGGTATTTCTCACATTTTAACCTGCACAACCTTAGTTCAACCAATCAGAATTGCACAGTATTTGCCCATAACTCTGCCAAAAGCCCCAATGCACTCTCAAAACACAGTGCTCAAAAAAAACACCAAATGAAGAGCATCCGTAAAAGCCCCAAAATTAGCCATATTACTACAGAATCTGGCAATTTAATCCAGGCCAGTTCATACCACTGCACCCCACCAAAAGCCATTTTCTCTTTGAAAAGATGAATTAGAACTATGAGTTCAGTTTTATACATACACTGTAAAATAAGAAAATAACCTCCTGCATCTGCTGATAACTTCATTTTAGGAAGTAACTCTTCCTAAGCACCACCTTTTTTCCCTACCTGACCAGGCCTGTGAATTTTTAGCAGTAACAGTAGCGCTGACATTCATCTGTAATCCAAAGATCTTTAAATGTCTCCCTGAAAGGTGACTGAAGTTGGTTAAGGAATGATTTCAAACATGCAACACTAAACAAACAGCAGGCAATGTGGAAAAAGCAGGAAAAACAAACTGGGGGAATCAATTTAGCTGGCTTGATTGAAGTAAAAGCCTCCTTGAAACACGAAGTTGTTTATATACCACAAAAACTTGAGGGCAGGAGCTGCTCCATCATTAAGAGGCAGCCTAGAACTCATACTTTGCAACCAGAAACATGCTGTTCTCCTCTGAAACTCTCTCCTAATTCTAGTTAATGTCAGAAAGGGGGACCCTGGTATCTGACAACGCACACACAATCACCCTTACATTTACCGTTTCCCCAAACTGAACCCCTTTCAGTTTATCACAACTCCTACCATACCTGCTTAACTGGGAAAGTGAGCTGCTGGCTAAATCACTGGACTGAGGCAAGCTGGGCAACGTTGCCGCATGCT
The DNA here is from genome assembly GCF_000690535.1 of Cariama cristata. Taxonomy (NCBI): domain Eukaryota; kingdom Metazoa; phylum Chordata; class Aves; order Cariamiformes; family Cariamidae; genus Cariama; species Cariama cristata. The sequence goes on from NW_009630451.1 coordinate 7,383, forward strand.
GCGATGCTGAAGGCAGAAGCGAAGCAGTGGTGGATACCACACTAGGCAGAGAACCAGCAGAAGGTAGTGAGGGAGAAGGCTCTGTCTTAGGTGCTGGAACTGATGAAGTAGCTGCAACAAGTTAAAAAGAAGCATTCAAAGATAAATTCCAGCTTATCTGACATCCCAGCCTGGATTCAAGAACACAATAATATTCTCCCTTTGGTTTACAAAAACCTGACCATTAAGAACCAGTAACAGTATCAAGCAAACTGGCTATTAAGGAAAATTCAAACAGCCACAAAACTATTGTTTTTTTCCCTTTAAGCTCTTCACCTACAATAGATTTATAATTTTCACCGCTACATGTGTAGTAAACTACAGTCTTCTGCACTTCACCTCCCACTATCTGGATTACTAGCTCTTCCTCACAAGTCAGTCCTCATTTTAAAATCTCTTGCATTTGGTTCTGCAAACGAAAGTCATTTGCACTTTTCAAGGCACTGCACCAATCTACTTTTACCTATACAGCTCTGCTTCTTCATTCCACCCTACACAGCATCTTTGATGATGGAGACTGAGATCGTTGGAGCACAAGGGCACATACAACTTAGCAGTTTGGAGTACTACAATACGTAATGCAGTAGAATAGAAGAAGCTACAATAAAAGGCCACAACTGAGCATGGCATTAAGTATTTTTAATGACTAAAGAGTTGTCAAATATTGATTTACTTTATCTGAGCTAGGTAACAAAAAAAGTCGAGCTTTAATATTGTTTTTTAGGCTACAGAGTAAAACTTATTTACCACAGATGTGCCTTTCCAAAGGATCACTACACAGTAATAAGACCCTGAACAACTCTACTGTCTGACATAATTCCCTGCTGTTGCTACACTTACCTCTTGTCCTGCAAAGATAATATAAAGCATTACAGGCACTCACCCACCCACAAAACTCAGAGATAGAGTTGAGCCCTGCCTTCTGCTGGGTGATGCTTCCATACCACACCAGAGATCACTACCCAGTGGATCATCACTAACTTGCAATGCATGGGAAGTCAGTTTTAGAATGGTCACCAAATGTCAGACATACGCTTGGAAGTTACACATCACAGTTTGTTCACGTTATTGGTTTGGTTTCCTCACTAAATGACCTAAATCAGGTTACTGGATTGGGTGTTATACAAACAGAAATCAAGAGGTCTTGGCAATAAGCATCAGGGTAACTGACAACAAAGAAGGAAATTCAAGAGAAACGGAAACATAGTTATGAAGGTGTCAACTATATCACCTGATACCTCCTGGCGAGATTCACACAAAAATAAAGAAATAATATTTACAACTCTCAATACATTTAGAGCAGCGTTCCCTCCTTCAAGTAAAAGCAGATGTCCTCAATACAAGGGACAGAATCACCCTCTTCATTAAGACCCCTTACAAGATGCCTGAACACAATGTGCAAGACAAAGAAAACCAGGAGATAAGCAGGATGGTCAGAAGTACAACACATCCATCATGCTTTGAACTAAGGGTTTAGGAAGCATGAGATCTGGATATTAAAGAACAACAACAGCAAAGATGAGATGAACAACTAAGAATATTATCAGTACATACAGAAGGGGAAAGGTCAGTACTTTCAAAAGTTAAGAGAGAATTTCAAAAGCATTTGGATGTGTGAAATAAGATACATAGAAGAAGACTTATTCTAGTTTGTGTGCTTGAGATACAGGAAAAAAACAAAAGTGTTTTCAAAAGAAAACTGGCACAGAAAAAGGGACTAATAAAGCTATTATAGAATAATTACAAAAATACTACAAATTCTCAGATCTTTGTTATCCATAGCAAAAAGACAAGACCTGCAGTGCATTTTATAAATTGTTTATTAACTCTGTACACGAGAGGAAGAAAGTTTTCCACTTGAAAAGCTGTCTTTATATATAACCATCTTTTAAGCCATTCTTTGGGCATATACACTCCTCCTGCTCATTTAAATTGAACTTGGCACTAACAAGATGCTGTTTACAGGTCTGAATACTCAACTTCTTTCTACTCAGAAGTACAACAAAAATTCTTAAAAAAAAGGCTGCTCTAGTAATGACCTATCTGAAGAGATGTTTAAGAGGAGGATAGACCTAAAATTGAAGTGTTGGAATTCCACAAGATGTTAATCCACACTGCTGCCCTTGAAAACTTTCACAAAGCAGCAGATAAAGGTCAGAATAGTGAACACTGTGCTTTTATTATTTTAACTCTGGGGAGAGAGCTGTAGGGGTGCTACAAGTAAAATACCACATTAGGAACAGGCCAAGATGAAGGTAACAGTAATGCCTGTACCAGAGGCAGTACAGTGCTATTGTTATTTCACTGCCAGGCAGCAAGCTACTCGACAGAGGGAGCATTTAGCCACCCTTATATCCCCAGGACTTCTTAACAGGGCATAAGTAGCAATACACCCAGAGAGAGGTGCATTCAATTTGTTTCATTAGAGCTAAATGTTACAGCTTCCCAATTGAGAACTGGAAGAATTGCTAAGAAATTTTATATTAACTTTTAATTTTGTATTTTATTTTAATTTTATAATTAATAATTTTTTGCAGGTAAATTCAAAAGGAAAAGCAGCGGCAAAGCAGCTTCTCTAATTCTATGGCTGGGTTGGGTTTGTGGGTTTAAAAAGCGTG
>NW_009630451.1:10070-22195 GCF_000690535.1 Cariama cristata
CAGTTTTAGTCAAGATGCAAGCAGTGTCTCTTATGCAAATACAAAATAAACTCCAATGGGTCAGCCAAAAATTAGTGAGAGAGAACAATATAAAACCTTAAACCAGATGTCACTGCTACAGTTGTGTGAACAGCAAGTAGCAAGGAAAGATCAGAAAGTCCTGTGCACAACCAAGCTTTGTAAACTTACTGTCAAGAGTTGCCTGTGTTCCAACACCGCTGTGCCCATTCTGTAAACAAAGGAGAAAGGAATGAATAAATTGTCTTAGAGGTATATTAAATTTTCAGACTGAATCACACATCAAACATGCTTCATGCAAAATTCCATATTCATTCCAAATTGAAAGACAAGAAAGGCAGTAAATTAACTTTTTTACTGCCTTTAACAAAACCACATAATACTTGTTTCAAGTGCAAGGTGTCCTGAACGTACAGAATCCCATACACTGCCCATACTACACCCAGCAGCAGGAGACCTGCCCATGTACCGTATATAACATAAACTTCAGGTTCACACCAATATGAAAGAAAGAATTGCATTAACATATAGGAAACGGTTGTGCTTTTGATCTAATGCAACTCACAATTTTAACTATCCAAGTTACACAGAGACGCCAAATTTTTTCCATTGAAAGATAAGACTTGAGAAGCACCAGTTGTTTTTTGGATAACGCTGGAGTACAGAAGTGGATAGTCTATGCTTGATCCTCACCAGTACATACGAGCTAGTGCAGAAGACAAGTGTGACTAAGCCATTACATAACAAAGGCCAGAAGTAAATACACTTACAAACTCTCACAAGTTCCTTAAACATTTCATAAATTAAGTTCTCTTAGAACAAACGAACATTCCATATAGAAAAAGAGTAGGTGCTTTCGAATCTCCCAAGAGAGAGATCCCTTCTGTCCTAGATTAGACCTCTCCCTGTGCTTTTTAAAATAAAACATGAAACTAATTACCACTGGTGTTTAAATCCAACAGAAGAATAATGCTGGAGGGGCCACAAACAGTTTGGGATCTATTTGCAAGGTGCCACATAAATTCAATAAGTAATATACTTTCGGATAAAAATTGTCAAGTTACAACAAAATACCATGACTAATATTTACATAGAGATACAGCTCCTTTATAAAAAGCTAAGCTTCAGGGAAGGAAACTCAAGTAGAGTGTTAAGTGTTACTAAGAAAAAAGGTCAAACAGTAATTTTAGGTATCACAACTCATAAAATCAGAGGCTCTTATATGCCAAATACAGTATGGTCAAAAAGCTACACAACAGGAAAAGCAAAAACAAGTAACAGGGTGGGCTTGGGAATCAAAAATACCGCTTGACTTCATTAAAAGTATTAACGTCGCAGGGTAATATGAGTCTAACACAGATAAGAATATTTCACCTTTTTCAAGGTCTTATTTCTGAAATTCACTCACCGTAACTGCAACAGGGGTTGATTCAGACGGAGCCATGGAGCTTTGGTACGGTATCCTACTATGCACAGAAGTCTGGTCATAGGAGGAAGTTGTTGTTACTGGGCTAATGCTCTGGGATGAGCAGGTCAGACTGGAAGAGGTGATGGCAGAGGTTGTGTAGGTGGACTCCTGTACTGTATTGGATATTGGCAAAGAGGTATTCAAAGGATCACTGGAAAAAGTAAAAATTATTTATCATCTTGGTAAACCACATCTCAAACACCTTCATGAAAGTATCAGCTCCTATAAAGTTATCTAGAACTACCTTAAATATGCAGTCAAGTCTACATTATTTACAGCAGAAAATCTAATCATTAAAAAAATACATAATTTTGCTTTCGTCCCCAGTAATCACTGTCTCCAAATGATCAGCTGCACTAAGCACCATTCACCTTCCTCCTGCCAGCCTAACCAAAACAAGAGTTTACACACAAGCTCTTTTCAGCCACGTTATTTCCGCCTTCTCAAAGGATAAATTAAGGATCATAATCTCTCTTTTTTAAACAACTAGATCCATAAAGTCTGGTATATGATGAGAAACATCCAGTCTCTTTTTACAACAGAACTCTAATGTTACAGTAGCAGTCTAATAGAACGAACTATGCAAAGAGAAAAAATACTTTAAAACACACAGGAGTGTTTCATTTTCTGAACAGCTTAAATCATTTCTAGAACTAGAAATGCATGTAGAAACTAATTTTCACTATTATTTCTGAATTAACTTCAGGAAGCTCTTTACTGAAGCCAGTGTTTGAACGAACAAGGAAGAAAAAGAATGGGTTAATAGTACATTGGCATTTATCCTTGGCTAATTTAGCACTTCAGTAAGAGCTTCCGCATACTGAAAGCCTAGCTTCTTTTCTCATTCCATAGAAGCATTAGATCTGTAATCTGGTGCCAATCTGCTAACACACATATATGGTACAAGGGTCATCTCTCCTGAATCAAAAGCAGAAAAATTCAGGTTGTGAGAAACAAACCTTGAAACAAATTTGAAAACCAGGACAATTACACATGAGAAAGCAATTCCATAAAGGGTAGCTGATTACAAGGTTATTTGCATTCATGTCCTCTCCAGCTTCACATTGACCCATCCAGGGAGATTTTGATTGTCATTAGAAAATAAATTTCTCCTTTAAGATGCTATCCACAGAAAACACTGAGCCTTACAAGTCATCAGATTTCCCCCTCCCATTACACAGTAACTGGGCCTTGATGTTTTTGGCACAAACTTGACCTCCTGAAGAAGACATGTAAGAATGCACAAGGGGAACTCACACGTACTTTACAGATTTTGAGTACAAGCTATTGTTGGTCGCTCGGCTGGTATTCTCACTGCTTGAAGTTGATCCAAACTCTGGGAGTGCAGGTTCCGATCCAAACTCCAGAGCTCCAAACTGAACATTTAACCCTGTCACATCCGCAGATCCAGGCATCTCCACTGCAGAGGCAGGAATCTTAAAGGAGGAGAAAAAAGCCATAATCCCTTTGCATGCACTCTTTGTACTAAAGATACCAGTAACTGACCCTCTCCTCCCTTAACTACGGGTTTCTTCAGTTACCCTCAGCTTTCACTGCTAACTAGATCTGCAACAATGCCCCAGTTTACATCACATGCAGTAACTACATTCTTGTAACCAGTAATTCATTGATTCTGTGCCCTGATGTGGAGCTGAAAGAGTAAGCCATCCTATTCTGCAAGTTCAAAGTGTTATCCATGTCCATCACCCTTCAGCCAATATTCATCTTGTGGCTACTAAGTCAATTCAAGATCACTCAGCAACAGTCATTTTCCACACAGAGCAATCAGATACGTGCTTGGAAAAGACAACATCACTGTATCTTGGACTTAAAATCTATCCAGCTTAGAATTTCCTGCTTTATAAATAAGACATACATCATGGTCTTTGCTCTCCTTCTCCCTAGCAACTTATATACAGAATAGAATCACAGAATCATTTAGGTTGGAAAAGGCCCTTAAGATCAGAGTCCAACCACTAACCTAACACGGCCAAGTCTACCACTAGGTCATATCCCTAAGCACCACATCTACACGTCTTTTAAATGCCTCCAGGGATGGCGACCCCACCACTTCCCTGGGCAGCCTGTTCCAATGCTTGACAACCCTTTCAGGGAAGAAATTTTTCCTAATATCCAATCTAAACCTCCCCTGGTGTAACTTGAGGCCATTTCCTCTTGTCCTATCACTGGTTACCTGGGAGAAGAGGCCGACCCTCATCTCACTACACCCTCCTTTCAGGTCCTTGTAGAGAGCAATCTGGTCTCCCCTCAGCCTCTTCTTCTCCAAGCTAAACAACCCCAGCTCCCTCAGCCGCTCCTCATCAAATTTGTGCTCCAGGCCCTTCACCACCTTCCTTGGACACGCTCCAGCACCTCAATGTCTTTCTTGTAGAGAGGGGTCCAAAACTGAACACAAGATTCAAGGTGCAGCCTCACCAGTGCTGAGTACAGGGGGACGATCACTTCTCTAGTCCTGCTGGCCACACTATTTCCAACACAAGATTTTGCATGTTTTCACATTCACTAAAGTCAAACCACCACTCAATTACCCACCTTGGATGCTGGAGTTATCCTCCGTTTTGGTGGTTTTATCTGTTTCTGCTGGGTTTGATGGGCAGTCACTGCCTGGTTATCCATAGATATAGTAGGGAGCTGTAACATTTTGCTGACAGCTGTAGAGGTGTCTATTGGCGATGGCTCTCGGAGTTTTACCTGGGAGGAGAAGGACTCCAGCCCAGGAGGAGGAACAGGAACTGCCTGCGTTTGTTGTTGCTGTCGCTGGGTTAACTGGCTCAGAACTGGGGATGGTTCAGGCTGGGATTTAAAGTCTGGTCAGTGTTGGGGAAAAGAAACATCAAAATCAAAGCATTAAACTCTGCTATTCATGCTTTTACTCTTTATGAAAGAATCTGAGTGACCTGACATACTGGACACCTATGATTTTATAGCACGTGCAAGTTTCTTTCAGACATCACGAGAGTTTCACATTGAACATTACCACCGCAATAATAAGGCCATTTTATATTCTCTACTTTAAATAAACAGCTGTGGGCAAGCATTATTTAGCTTTCTTCAAAAATATGAAAACAAACCTATCTATACAGTCACATAGTATTATCACACATTAGTCCTCAAAAACTGTTACAGATGATTTTAATCAGTGCAAGTTTCACTGCAATTAACTGTGCAGGTAAAGTGTGATTACCTCCAAGGGGTCTGGAGTTGCAATTTAGAGGTATTATGATTCAGGATTTCCTGCCCCTACCAAGGAGAAGATTTCCACCACAAATAGGAAAGTCATCTACCAACTTAATCTGGCTGAAAGTCAAGAGATGCTGGACACTGACACAGTTTTTTCCCAAGACTTCCCCATTCGTATTTTTCAGATGCTGAAAGCCAAGCAGCAGCTCAGAGCACTTGTCAACAATCGTAAGAGATCTACCGCATTTGCAATATTAAGGGTCTTTTATTCAGTTGGTAAGGTGCATTAGAAAGCAACTTAAAATCTATGTAAACATTTTTTCAGAATTGTTGCCTCTCTAAGATTGTAACTGCTACCAAACTGGCTGCTTATCTATCTGGAAACATATACACATACACGAGACATACAAGAGCTATCACTCTTCACAGTGAGAATACTGCTAGGAACTACAAAGTTTGTGTCATTTTGATTGTTTCTACTAATTTTACTCAATAAAAATGAAGAATCCATACAATTCTAAATAGACAAAATGGTTAACCTGCATCATTCTCAGCACACTAGGGAAATAACACTGAGATGTGATTATGAAGAAATTATATAGTACTCATTCAAAATTCATGTTATAGATGAGAAAAATTTGGGGGAAAAAAAAAGACAAAACATGGTACAACCTTATACTCAGCTAGAAGCAGCACAGGCACAATGAAAATATGTATTTTCCAGGATTTGTTGAGAAAGAAAGTCACATTACAGTTCCACTTAAGTATTCAAGCACATCAAATCAAAGATTTCATTACATGAAGGCTCAACAACTTCTAAAGACGCATTTAGGGATAGGCTTAAGCCTATCAAAACTTAGTTTGTGATATACTTGCAATGTCTATCACCAGCAAGTAAGTGTAACTCTTACAATGCTGTAACCAATTGTATTATTAGGATTACGTTTTTCAGAAAAAGTCTTTCATCAAGGCCATTTTAAATTGTCATTGGCATTAAGAAATCTTATGGGCTAATAGAGAAAGAGAGAGAAAGCTATGTCTAAGCACTTACCAAACTGACTGAGGACTGAGGACTGGGTAATGGGTGGTTTTAGATCCCAGGATGATGTCGTAGTTGTGGTAGTGGTGGTAGGGCTATTATTGTTTTGTTGAGAGGTAAACTGACCCAATCCTGGAGTTTTCAGCTGGTCCAAGATTTGGGATCCAGCAGAGTTTGCCAATTTAGAGGACCCGAGTTCTCCAAAGCCAGAACAAAGAACTGCAGACTAGCAAAAGACAAAAAAGAAGAGAGGGAGGAGTGGAGTTAAGTATTTAATAAATAATTTGAACATAACCATAGGGTAAACGCCTGCAGCTGCAATTTGGCAGCAACTAAAACCTCTTCAGCCCTAGATTACTAACAAATGACCAATGAAAAATTCAGCAGTTGTAGCATATGGCCAGATCCTCTCCGATTATCACAGATACAACTTCTACCACTGGGATTGCAACAATACCAATTTACTTGAATCCATGCATCTCAAAATAGTATACATTTACTAACAGCCAAACTGATTTTCAGAGAATAAATACAAGTGCCCAATTCCAAGTCCTCACAATTGACTCAGAAATAGGCAGGTTTCCACAAAAAGTAGTCAGGTATGTGCTTGGAAATAACACATCATAGTTTTCCAGCATAGAACTCTCTGTTATAAACAAATTATTTCATCCTAAATCAGTATGCAGTAAACACATCTGCTCTCTACTCAAAAATCAATACAAGTACTTCACGTAAACTGAGAAACAACTACTTACAAAAAACAGGAAAAAAGTAATCTTTTTTGTGTGTGTGTGTCTGAATGGAAGAAATAGAATTCTCTAATTCCATTTCTTCAACATTTGCAATCTGAATTTTAAAAATACCGAAACATCTCATGAAACGGCCAGTACTGGAAAAGTTGTTTAACCTGAAATATTTACTCATGAAGAATATTTAGAAAGCAGAAGATAATTTTACCAGACTTTGAGGAGAATAAGAGTTTACAGCACTGGAGCTTCCAGTTCCTGATGCCATCTGGGTGCTATGCTGAGAATTTGTGAAGACCAGGGCTTGGCCAAAGGTCTGCTGCTGGGGAGCCTCAAATGAGTTGCCTTCTGTCTCCTGGGCAGAAGTCACAGGTTTTTGAAGCAGTGTTACCAAATCGATGCTGTAAGAAAGAAACAAAGTTTGGCTTGAATACACCTGATGATGAGGCTGCGCTGAAGCTGAAGCAAGCACCAACAATACTAAAGCTGCTCTACTGGCAATAGAATTATTACCGATTAAAAGTCTTACCAAATATTGCTTATCTGTCATACAAAAAGAGGTAAAATTGATGTTTCTGCCAGAAAGTAATATTCCACTGGCTGAAAACTTCCACTACAGTTAGAATATAAATTATCTATGCACTCTTTTCAAACATTAGCAGATTTATAACATCATGTATCACATAAATAACCTATATGATCAATATAACCAAGTAACTGGAGATAAGTCATAAAAGATACCTTATGTTCAAGTGGATCATGCCTGCAAGCCCATTATACATACTGAAAATTCACATTCTCTATATAACACATGATCCCTTTAAAACAAGCAAAGGATCAAAATCCTACCTCTGTATACAGTATGTATGAGGACAGTAAAGAATAAAGTCACACATGCAGCGATTGAGAGAATATGTGATGTCATGGAAGTCACAAGAGCAGCAGAAATAAAAGCTAATTTTCTCAGATAGTAGGCAGGTATACAGAATTACTCTACCACACATACCTGAGCAGGATGAGAAACATGAATTTTCTTATATTTAGCATGGTTTACTAACCCCTACGACAAGTTCAGCACAGCTTACTAACCCCTACCACATGTTTAGCATAGGTTTATCCAAGGAAAAGCGGTACAGCAGTACAGCTGTATCAGGATGTTTTGGACCCTCAGGCCACCTAGTTTTCAGATCTCATGCTATGCAACTACAGAAGTCTTCATCACACAATTCCACAACATCATTGGCCAGGCATCTGGTGAAGACAAAGGCAAGCAAAGGAAAGCAGCAATTCCCACATTTTTAGGTCTCTACCTGAACTCTGTGTCATCAGTTAAGGCAAGTAATTGTGAAGCTTACCACGAAATTTCACCTTCTTACCAACACAAGTTTTTCTGTTACAATGTCTGTCAAAGCCCTACATTCTGAATACTTTCTGCATCTACGGGGCAGGCTTTCCATTTTCTGGACAGCAAAGCCAGAGCTTCCTTTTAAGCAGTAGAAACCTTTTCTTCCCAGCTACTTTCGTTCCTGCCTGTAAGCAGCCTTTGTGCAGAAGACAGGGTCTTCTCAGTATTATGCCTGTGGATTTGTTAAGTCTAGCTCCACTTCTGTAGTCAATAACAGGTAACACAGGAACGCACAAAACCAACGACTTACAAGCAAGGCTTTTGCAATTTTGAAATTAGCTTGACCAATCTCTGACCAGGGCTGCCCTGTGTTTTATTTAGCATTCTATGCGTGCAAGCTAGCATCGCTTCACCAAGTAGGTTTTTAAATATAGGGAAAACGTGGAAGAAGACCTTACCTTTGCCCAGGAGTCACATGATTCTCAGCTGGAACAGAGGAAGCAGTGAAGACTTTTGTTTCAGAAAGCTGAAAAAGAGAAAGGCAGGGAAGAAAGGTATTTTAATCAAATATGTGCTCAAATTTACTGTTGCAACATCTGCAAAAATTCCACCTTGGTCATGCACTTTGAAAACAAAGGTAAGTCAAACTACCTCTACAACCAGTTATGCTGGAGGACAGGGAAGTGATTTGAGACAGCCAGCATGGCTTCACCAAGGGTAAGTCCTGCCTGACCAACCCAGTGGCCTTCTATGATGGAGTGACTACAGCAGTGGACAAGGGAAGACCTACAGACATGGTCTATCTGGACTTCTGTAAGGCCTTTGACACAGTCCCCCACAACATCCTTCTCTCTAAATTGAAAAAATACAGATTTGATGGGTGGACTGCTTGGTTTATGAAGAATTGGCTGGGTAGTCACATCCAGAGGGTAGTGGTCAATAGCTCGATGTCCAGATGGAGATCAGTGACAAGTGGTGTCCCTCACGGTTCCGTATTGGGACCAGTGCTGTTTAATATCTTCATCAACGATATAGACAGGGGGATCGAGCGCACCTTCAGCAGGTGTGCAGATGACACCAAGGTGAGAGGTGCAGTTAACATGCCTGAGGGACAGGATGCCATCAAGGGGGACCTGGACAGCTCAAGAAGTGGGCCCATGTGAACCTCATAAGGTTGAACAAGGCCAAGAGCAGGGTCCTGCACCTGGGGCAGGGCAACTCCCAGTATCAGTACAGGCTGCAGGATGAAAGGACTGAGAGCAGCCCTGCCGAGGAGGACTTGGGGTTACTGCTGGATGAAAAGCTGGACATGACCCAGCAATGTGCACTCGCAGCCCAGAAATGTAATCGTATCCTGGGCTGCATCAAGAGAAGTGTGGCCAGCAGGTGGAGGGAGGGGCTTCTGCCCCTCTACTCCGCTCTGCTGAGACCCCACCTGGAGTACTGCATCCAGCTCTGGAGCCCTCAGCACAGGAGAGACATGGACAGTCCAGAGGAGGGCCAGGAAGATGATGAGAGGGCTGGAGCACCTCTTCGATAAGGAAAGGCCAAGAGACTTAGTTTTCTTTACCCAGGAGAAGAGAAGGCTCTGGGGAGACCTTATTGTGGCCTTTCAGTACTTAAAGGGGGCTGAGAAGAAAGACGGCAAATGACTTTTTAACAGGGCCTGTAGCAACAGGACAAGGGACAATGGTTTTCAATTGGAAGAGATTCAGACTAGATACAGGCAAGACCTTTCCTGCCATGAGGGTGCTGAAACACGGCGGCAGGCTGCCCAGAGAGGTGTCAGATGCCCCATCCCTGGCAACACTCACGCTCAGGTGTGACGGGACTCTGAGCAACTTGAGCCGGTTCAAGATGGCCCTGCTCCTTGCTGGGCGGTTCGACCAGATGACATTTTAAGGTCCCTTCTAACCCAAACTATTCTATGATTCTATGATTGCATGCTGTGGCTCTGCTTAAAAAGACAAAAACACGTAGTCTAACTTCAGCAAACTTTTCTCCACAGAATCAAGCACCACTTTAAAATGTTAGGAAATTTTATCTAATGAACACACGCAACAGTAGACCAATGTAACTACATCAGTCTAAGCAATAGTTTAACTGAAAAATACACCAGTAGAAAACAATTAAGGTGATAGCTGGTATATCATCAGTGTAAAGATACCCGGTACAGCCATAATTTAGGATGTCATAGCACAGCTCTGAAAAATCTTGTTCCAGAAGTCTAGCACATTGCACCATTCCCACTCATTTCATACATCGCTGTGTTTTACATTTCAGCTGACATCACCAGTGGAGGCCTGTTTGCACTCAGGAATGTACAGTGAACTGGCATTCGTGGTTCCTTCTTGGGGTTAATGCTAGGAGTGGCAACAATATCTTGAACTGATTGCCATGCGAGCATGAGTTTGAAAACAATCATAAAGGGAGAATCAAGTAATTGCTTATACTAATATAACCAGTCAGACCATCCACAGCAGAAAACTGTACTGCTTTCATCATGTTGTTACAATAAAGATAGATACTTGCACAGGTAGCTGGGGACAGGGAGCTGGTTGGTTTGGGTTTTTTGGGGAAAGGGGTGATTTTAGTTTGTAGGGGGGTTGCTTGTTTCCTGTTTGGTTTGGGGTTTTTTTAACAGCTTTTGTAACTATTTTTAAAAATGGTAGTTAAACAGCTACGACTCCCTAGGGTTAATTAATTTCTATTGACAGGAATACTTGCAAACCAGTATAGGTCTTAAGCCAGTACAGGTTAGGTTTAACAAGATAAAGATATGCATGTATAATTATCCAGTTGGAGATGTCCCTGCTCACCGCAGGGGGGTTGGACTAGATGACCTCTAAAGGTCCCTTCCAGCCCAAATGATTCTATGATAATGGTTATATTTTAAATGAATTTTGTACAAAATCACACCTAACTACTTTAGTGCAGCTTTGCATTTACAATAAAGAACAGTCGACCTATTCAAACACTCAGAAAGAATCCTTTTAGAACGTGACGTTGAATGCAGCTCTTGCAGGAAACTATGCATTTTTAATTGCATACATTGCTAGCAGCCCAGTTTAAAGGACATCACAGACATGAGCCGGTTTCATGCAGTTTCGAGTGCCAGTTTTGAGTGCACCCTCAGTCAGTTTGCAGACAACACCAAGCTGGGTGGGAGTGTTGATCTGCTTAAGGATAGGAAGGCTCTGCAGAGGGATCTGGACAGGCTGGATCGATTGGCCAAAGCCAACTGTATGAGGTCCAACAAGAACAAGTGCCGGTTCCTGCACTTCGGTCACAATAACCGAAGGTGAGGAGAACAGGAAAATACACTTCAGCATCCTCATAGAAACTCAACATCAACAAATCAGAAACAACAAAACCTTATTACTGTTTTGATATGATGTACTGAAGTTAAAGAAAATAAAATAAGTTCTCACGTTGCTTCTTGGTAAAGGAAACACTCCCACTAAAATACACTTTTTTTTTCTTTTTAAAGTATTGCTGTTGTTTGAAATAAAGACTACGACTATTGTACAGGAAATGTTTGCCTTCATGCACTTTACAATACTTTGCAAGTATTCTATTTCTTTCCTTCTGATAGTTTCTGTAGTTAAACTTTATCTTCTTTAGCCGGGAGAACATGATCACAATTTTAACGGGAAAACTCAGAGCCACCTATAGTACCTCAACATTCACCTAGTCCATGCCCTGAATATCCCTTTAACAAAATACAACTTCTTGTTTTCACTGCAACCTGCTTCCACTCCACTTAAAAGCATGCTGACAACCTACTATACTTGCTCAGTACTCACTACTCAGAACTATTATATCACAAAAATCTAATCCTTCTCAGGTCAAACAACATTAAATTTCACTCACTTGGTCCTAACTTGTATCTGACTAGAGACCACCATATTTAAATAAAAATATTCTTCAGAAAAGCACCTGATCTTTATCTGTAGATATCAAATACATCAGCTTCCTTGGTTGCTTTAATCATTAGTCATGCTGCTAGAATTGTTTGTTTATTATACATTTAAATGCACAGCTCCATTTCCCAGCCACAGGTTCATATTATGCATTTGTCTGCTAGACTAAAACCAGAGCCCATTATATGCTAATAAAATAACCTTTTCAGACTCAGTAAACTAAAAATCTCACTCTGATGGACTTCTATCAGTAAATAATTTTGAGCTATTTTCCACATTTTTGTTTTGTAAAAGCGATGAATAATTGGATGCAACACTTCAAAATCAAGTTCAAGAGAGTCCACACACAGAAACATAAACCAAGAATGCTTAAGCGACAGGAAAG
>NW_009630451.1:22226-41129 GCF_000690535.1 Cariama cristata
TGCCTACAGGCAAAAAGACTACAATAGCTGCTTTTTTTCCCCCAGCGTTAGCCCTTTAGGAGACCATGCTGAGCTGTTCTTTTTTCATCATTCACTACAATACTGAAAATTTTTCAGTTGCTGCTTTCCAGAAAACAGCCACTTGTTCCGGAGGTGTGCCTTTATTCCTATAAAACAAATGGGCACTTGGCTATATTAAAGCATTTTTCACTTGAACAGGACAAGTCTAGCAGATGTCCAGATTTTTCTGCATGACTGGCTTACTTTTAATTGCCATTCCAATAATTTTTGGATTTCCCACACATTCTATTCAGTAGTGATTTTATTTTTACTTCCAAATCATTGATAAAGACACTAGATGGCATCTGGCCTGGGACTAGATTCTTTTATAGTCCTCCTAGAAATGCCCACATTCAATAAGGGTCCTCCTGCAAAAGATTTATTTTCCAAAATTTGCAAGGCAGATTTTAATCTACTTAACGTGTTTTGTGATAGCATGTAATTATTTTTAGAACAAAAGATGTAGATCAAATTTCTTGCAAGGACATACTCCATCTTCACAGTTAACTTGTAATTTACTTAAAGACCAAAATCAAGTTTATTTGAAGTGGACCTATTTTCCATAAAACTACTCTGAATGGCACAAGCCATATTTTCACACTTCTAATTTTTTTAAATCAGATGAATCATATTCTCCTTTATTTTTTCCCCAAGCATGTTTTGGGTTAATGTGTCTGCAGCTCACCGTTTCATTCACTCTTTCTGAACATCAGCCTACAAACAACTTTCTCCTAGGTTACAGGGATCTTTCCAGGACTCTAAAACTAATAAAAATTAACAACAGGCTAGAGATTTCATCTGCTGCTCTTTCATGTGGAAATTACTCAGGTTTAATAATTAATTAAGAACTTTCTATCTCTAGTCAGCATTGCTCAACATCCCTCCCATACGAGAGATGCTGTATTATACCAGCATCAAACAAGGGTGAGAAACAAGGCCAGAAACTTTCACTGTCCTAAGCCCTTAGTACACCTCTAGCATATACTGCAGAAATAGAGGGCAGGTTTAAAAAATATGCCAGCTTTTGATGGCAGCAACTGATACAGAAAACCTAGGAAGTTTAGCATTTCTTTTAATTTTCTCAAAAGACACAGCCCTCATTAGATAAGGACAGAGGGTTTTGTATCTGTTAATGAAACATTCACACATTTCTAGGGATCACCTCCCTACAGGAGGTGGCAAAACGGATGACTTCTGAGACAATCTCTTACTCTTCTGAAAATAAACTGAAATAATGGATATTCCTATAAAAGACAAAAAACTTCTTAAAAGCAAAGTTTTCCTGTCCGTATTTCTTGCTACTTCATTTGTTTTCTGAACTGCTTAAGCTTTAATACAATAACTGAAAACTTAAAATCACAAATGTGATTTTGACATATGATGATCATAAATGCCAAATGTTTTGCAGACATGAAGACATCTCTTGCCTGCTAAAGAACAAGAACCAAAATTGTTGTAGTACTTTAGATAACACACCATGATGAAATAATAGGAATGAAGCAATTAAGTGCTAACTTCAGCATACTACCAGCTCCTTTTATTAATATTATAGACATGAAGTGGACCAAGTGGAACAATTATGCAGATTTCCAACAGAAAGCATCAAATGAGGAGTCTAAGGTTGATAGTAAGCTTCAGCACTTAATTACATAAAAGTCTTGTGATAATATGGCTTTAAATCCCTACATAATAGTATGGGGAAGTATGCAGTTAATACCCATCAGTATCGAACAGTGGAGAACTCTAATTCACCAATACTTAACTTGGGATAAAACTTAAAATTTTACTATGTGTTGTCTACCCAGCAAAATAAACTAATATTTCTTAATTCAATTTTATTTAAAAAATAAGCTTATCTAAATATATATACTTGAAATAGGAATTACAGCAAGAAAGACAGTAAGAAATATCATTGCATGCATACAGCAAAATACTACTTTGAACATTTAGTTTTTGAAGACAATGCTGAAACTCTGAAAAAGGTAAATAATCAATCGGTCTGTTCAACAAGGTACACTTACATCTTCATTCCAGTCTTCTGCTGTCCATTCTTCTATTGAATTTTTCCATGCTCCTATCACAATTTGAAGAAGGAGAGAAAACAGTTACAAGCTAAAAGCATAATGTTGTACTTCAACTCTTCTGCTTTATAAGCAACCCGGTTTTCATTACTAGTGGAATACAACAGGAGGAGATGGTGGCTGGAAACATGGGAAGTTCTAGAAAACTGGTCTGCAGATTTAAAATTCTGGGAGAGATTTTTTTTTTCCCCTTTAATTTCTAATTTCAGGAATTTCTTAGCCACTAAGGTACCAGACATAACTTCCACGAACATATGTCTGCAACCAGTGATTAACCCCAAACTTTGGAATACCTTCCTCCTATGCCCCCAAAGACAGTGAGAGGTTACTCAACCCTCCCACGGGATCTCCCAGTCTCATGCACAAATTCGTACAGAGCCTGAACAAAACACAACCACAACACCTGCTCCAACAACCACAATCCTACTTTCCACATATTCAAATTCCACACCCAAGCTATGCCTCTGGAGGTTCCTTTCCAACCTAACTCTCTCCTCAGTACAGAACAACCCAATCACTTCCCCTGACAGAGTAATTTTATTTTAAAATAGATATAATTCATATATGGCAGCAGAAGAGTCAACAAGCTTCCAATGTGGCTGCAAAACACTTCCTCCCATAACTTGTGGCAGTCTATTTGGCGAATGCTGGAGTACAGCACACAGTTCACAGCAGGCGGCAACAGACAAACTACAGGAACGACCCTATGGATGCAAAAACCTGATCCCTTCCATAGGAAATAGCAGGCACAGACATGCAAGAGCAACAAATGGACTGAAGGCCTTGCCCACCAGCGTAAGCATAGGGAAAGTTATCCCAGCACCAGCCAGAGGCTTCATTTAAACTACACAACCATGAGTGAAGAAAACACCAGCAGTAAAGTTCCTGATACCATCACCTTCGATCAAATATAAAAGCAAAAGAATTACTGCTTTAATCATCACCTTTTACTTAACCAGGAACCCTCGGAGACACATTAATCCAGAAACAAGCCCCTGAAGACAGCATCAAATCCCATTTGCACTAATGCTATCACTGCACTAGTGCATTCTTTCAAACACCGTCACAAAGCAGCGTCTTGGGTAGAGGACGGTCAAACGGCACTAATCCAGTGAGGCAAACAGGCCTACCATGAAGATATACAGACAACAGGGAGAAGACAGAGGGTTTATACCTTGGAATCCAAAATTATTTGGCAGGTCCTGAGTAAGGTAACATCCGCTCTGTGTTGGCTCTGTGGAGCAATATAGAGTTGCCTGAAACATTTCGTGCTCACATTTTATCAAACAGCCCCTAACCAGAAGGTTTCTACATGCTGCAAAATAACTAGTAATCATATCCAAGCACAACAAAATTACTACTATGCCTCAAATTTCTAGACTAATCCACACATTTCCACAGAAATTTTAGAAAGGAGGAAAAGCCCAATAAGCAGCAGTTTTTAGAGAAATAGTTGATTTTCTTTCCCTTCCCCTGATCAGCACAGGGACCCTTCCTCTGATACTGCTTTTTTAAAGAAATATAACCCGATATCTGCCCTACTTACATTTATCTCCCATCAGACAGAGCAAGGCCTGCCTCTGTGATAGACAAACCTAATGCTGGTGCCAGATCTCTAACAACAGAGCTTGGAGTCTGCTAAAACAAACACAAAAAGAGCTCAGACAAACCAAGCCCAACTCTTGAGCATTCTCCACCACCTCTGGGAGACTGAACCTGTTTGTAATAATACCTGGGACATTTTCTTGACATTCAATTTAAACATTTACCTGTTGTAATGTTTATGAACATGGTTATGAACATGGTTCTGTGCATTTACTCTTTTTAAATACTGAGCACAACCCTGCACCCTTTTATTAGTTTACCTAAGCTGCTAAGTTTACTACTGTCGCTTACTAACACTCTGCCAACGCAATCCTTTCAGCCTCAGTTATTTCACTGCTCTTCTCTGCATTAAATCCTGTTTGCTAATGCACTCCTTATATTGATGGGATTCTAACTCTGATCTTGCCACAAGCACATCAATTTCCTTTTAGTGTAAAATCCACCTTGGCATTATTGTAATTCCATATATCCTCTTCCCAACCTTTCCCCATGCCTTGCAAGGTATCACAATTTAAGAGTTCTCTGTGTTCCACCGAAATTACGCTTCGTGTTTTCAATCTTTGTCATAGCAACTTCAACCTAGATGGCTATCTGTGACTCTTTCCTGTTTGCCTTTGTAACAACTTCAGTTTTAGAAAGTTACAAAGCCAATAAAAAGTATGTATGTAATGTTTTCAGTAAGTCTTCAGCTATTTTTGCACCAATTCCTCAATTCCTGTCATACTTTTTTCTTTTTCCTTTTTTTGAATAATCAGCCATAGATGTTAGCCTCAAAATAATTTTATTTTGGTCTATCCCAAACTTATATACTAATTCTTTCCTTCTGGATTGCATTCACATTCTAGAATGACCTGAAAGTTTCCTTAAGATGTTCCTTCCGATTTTTACAGCAGTCCCCAAAAAAAATCCCCAACTTCCTTGTAACTTCCAAACTACAAAATTTCCTTCTTCCTCCTTGACAGTTACACTGTAATTTATTTTTTTATTTCCTGTTATTCTTCAGTTTCAGAGTCATTTAAGGTTGCTCATAACTAAGATAAAGTTTTTCTCTGAAATTTATTAAACTCTCTCAAAGTAGAGCTATCAGTAAATTATCAGAAAACAACCATTTTTATAACCTACTTTGAGAAGTGACCACCTCCAACATAATTTATTTACAAGTACTGCTGTGATTTGTCGCTCAGGATCTCCCTCTGCCTTGTACATTACAAAAAAAGTAAGAGACTGAACACTCAGCATTCCTCTAAGAAAATATTAATCATGCTGTTCAAGTTTATTCCCTTTTGGATGAGGACTGGTCATTTTGTTTCCTCCCATCTGCCCCTTCTCCCTTTCAGTTGTACCTTACCTGTATAAAAATTAGGATGCAGGAAAACCAATGCTGAATTATTTAGAATGTAATTACACTCACATGTTACACGCCATTAAAGATTTACCCTTTACTCTCTTTTTATTTCAGCCAACACCACTAAGTTTTACCTCCACAGAACCAGCTAGCTTTTCTACAGGATTACATGATAGTGCACCTAGAAACACCTTTCATTCAGGCTACTGCAATTCCTCTGGCATCTGCAACAATTCACAAGAGGTTCTAGAGTGCTTTCAGAGCACGTATGAGGGCAACTACATTTTGGAAACAAATGGTGTATTTCTTTTTAATTGAAAACATTGATGTTCATCATTTCCCATCATTGGCTTAAAGAGGAAATACTTAGTAAATACTCAGAACTCCACAGAGATTTTATATTTGCGTGATATCTTCAGAAAACATTTTGATAAGCAAATTGGCTTTGTTTCTCCAGGTAGCTGCCCATTTATCTCCTTTTTAACGCAACTGCAGATGAAAGACACTAATTTTCCAAGTAGCTAGTATGAGCTAATTTTGTTCTCTTTCTTTTTAGATGAAAGAAGAAATGGGACTGAGTAATGAGGACTAAAGAGGGGGATTTCCATCCTGCCCCTCCTCTCTGTATACTCTTATCTGACATCCTTCATTAGCCCACTGCAGGCTTTATTAATTTCCATACTTATACATCACCCTTATTCACAACTTCAGTAACTCCACACTGGGAACTTATTACTGGGACTGTTGATTTGTAATTAACATAACAGCACTGTAAATTAAGGAAAAAAAAACAACTGAAAATTAATATTTGTGATTAACAAGCGAAACCACCAGCTCAACTTTGTACAATCTCCTTCCAGCCCCATACCTTATCTGCCACTAAACTACCGCTGCTTCCATCTTCCTTCCCAGCACTCTCTCTTCTGCTTTAAAACTACTACGCAGCTGCAGTCTCCTCTAATAACCCTCAAGATGCTTTCCATCACAAGGCTGAAAGTGCTTCCCACTTGGACAAAACTAAATTATTCCATTTCAAAGCCTAAACTTTTTAAAGAGATTTCTTCTTTTTGGCTCAGGGACTCATTTCAGACATTCCTACGGCTTGTCTAAAGAAGAAATACTGTAAAATAAAACACTCTTCCTATAGACAGACATAGAGAGACATTTTTGTTTTGTCAGATATGTTGCCTTTTCCATTTGCACTGAAAGTAAATTAAGATTGGCAGCAAAAAGGCACTTAGCACCCAAAAAGAACATTCACACTTAACTAGTTTGCTTTACATTTCCACCAACCAAATGATTTGCACAAATTCCCCGCAGACACGCATTCATTCATACCCCTAAGAATCAATAATCTGATGAGGCCAGGGAAAATTCCCCAATGCCTTCTCATATCTTCTTCTCCATGCCATGCTGCCCAATTTCTCATACATGCCTTAAGTTGCATTACTGAAGTGCAGTGCACTTCCCAGTGATATGGGCACAGCCTAACAGCAAAAATGCACCTGGCATCCAAAAAGAAGTTCCACACATCAATTAGTACACTTTGAATTTCCATCAGTCTCTTTGCTCAGCAGCAAATCCCTCATGTAGACACATTCATACTCTCACAGGGAACTGTCTACTCACAGCAAGCTACTCTTATCCCTAGGTAGAATTCTTCCATTACTGAAGACTGAGGACATGCCTACAAGGTTGCCCTAGGGGAGACACATAAAGGCTACCCAGAGTTAGCAGGGAGGGTCACAACACATTCAAGCTCACTTGGAAAGCAGAGCACAAGTCAAAGTCATTTGTAAGCCACTGCCTTACAGTTGCACTCATTAATAACTAACCAGTGAATTTTCTACCTTTGGTCCACTCTCCTCATGCCTTTCTTGTATGCCTTCTTTCTTTAGTTAGTTCACCTTACTGCTTCGGCAATACTTGTGACAACATACCCTGCCCTCTACTACCATATAGCAAACAACAGT
This sequence comes from Cariama cristata, assembly GCF_000690535.1. Lineage (NCBI taxonomy): Eukaryota > Metazoa > Chordata > Aves > Cariamiformes > Cariamidae > Cariama > Cariama cristata. Next base: position 29,291 of record NW_009630451.1, read on the forward strand.
ATCAGTATTCCTAGGAGAATTTTCAAGTCATTAGGTGTCCTTCTAACTTATTATCTGATAAACTTACTTGAAAAACTAACATGAGTGAAAGCAAAAGGCACTTTTCTGTTTGCGCTATGGCACCAAGTAATTTCAAAAGTAATTCCTTGGAAAGATGCCACATTTGGCAAAAAAGCTTCCTTTCAATAACCATTAATATACTCAGGGCCACTCTCCCACACTGGACTAGAAGGCACTCAGAGTGACAAGATGGCTGCCTAATAAGCTCTCCTAAAGTCTGAGCCTGTTACTGTCTTCTCTGGTTAAGTGGAAAACGGCTTGTATGAAGTTTAGAAAACTGCATCTCAAGTGGCTCTCAGCACAGCTCAATGGAGCACACCCTGGCCTCCAGTATCAGTCTTTTCCTTCCACACTTGACATACGGTTTGATGAAAAAATCACCTGAGTACACTTGAGCAATGAAGAAATCAAAAGAGTTACCCTTTGCTGGTGACAAAAAAAAAAAATCTCTCCTATCACTCAGTGATTCCCAAGTGTGCACAATAATGTAGATTAATTTCTCCATCCTGACACAGCGTTTCCTTTGTCTTCCATCTCCTGTCACAGAATATGAGAAGCAGCAAGGTATTCTGTCTTCCCAACCACAGACAAGCAGGTCACATTCTTCATTTCTGAATCATCATGAGATCACTGTTAAGTGGTTCCTTTCCAAACTATGTCTGTCTCTTGCCTTTAGCCGTGAGTGATACTCCACACTTGAAACTTCATACAGAGACACATAGCTGCCTCCATCTTCAGACAGGCAGACTGATCTTTTGGCTTCCATTCAAGTGGTTACTCGTGCTTTAGTTAATAATTCTTCTCTTCAAAGGTGGCAGATCTTGGAATTCTCCTCCACCCCAGAGACTCACATCCTTACATTGTACAGGTAGGGCTTCCAAAGCCATCCGACTGTGGGTTCATATTTGCAAACAGTTTTCTTTTTCTTCTTCTGCTTAGATACTCACACCCTATTGCCCAATGTCTGTGGATCAATCACTTTTAGTAGGACTTATATTCCTTAACTAGATTAGGTGAGCTCTTAAGTAGTACTTAAGATTTCTAAAGAGTTCTTCACATAAAAGGTTCTTCCCTTAACTCTTCAAATCCCTCTGTCTCTCAAGGGATTGGAGATTGTTAGTACTAAAATAAAAAAACTGCAAACTGTCTTCCCTTCATTCTAACCAGATAGTCACTCAGGCTACAGCATGTGCTCTGCACATTAGTAGCAGCTAAGCTATGAAAGTAAAAAACAAAAATAACTGTGTCATGTGAGAGGTATGGACATTTTCAGAAGTTAACTGAACACTAACGGAATGGTTATTTTAACCACAATTTGCTACAGGTCTTCATTCCAAGCCTTCCACTTCTTGAAGCATCTTACCAGTTCCATCATCTGCATCACTCTGACCAGTCTCCCAAATCTCTGATTTTGTCCCAAAGCCATCAGTGGCAGAAGACTCCGTATAATCTGCAGGGTTAAATGTCCTAGAGTTTTAAAAGTTAAGAAATGGAAGAGAACACATGGGTCATTCAACGAACACAAGTGTCATCATTTTTAGCTGAAGTTGTATTAGAATTAACATCTTGATTTCCACATAATTTATCTTGATAGTTTTCGTTTCAAAAGAAATTTTTCCTCTATGAGCAGACACAGATAAAAAAGGGAGAAAAGAAGTAAGAGGAGAAAAAAAGGGAGGAGACTGGAAAAAAAAATTACTGTAGAGAAAATGAACCTGAACAACTCCCAAAAAAGCAGTTAACAGTATACCTACTCCTCCCAGTCTTACAAAGCATTAGTTTATATGCACAATGGTAAGCCCCTCTCAGCTGATAGTTTCTCAGTAGGTTGCCGACTGATGAGAAACCAATATCACATCCTTTCAGAGCATGAGACTTGCGCAGGACAGGAGCCAGAACATCAGTAAGATTATTTCAGAATGCACTCCTGACACCAATGTCAAAACACATAGATGCAGCTAAAAAGTGAAACGGGATTAATGAGGAAAAAACTCTTCAGTTAACGATCTACAAGTGTGAACAAGAAGTATTATTAGAGAAGTAGAATGAGCCTTCTGTTCATCGTGACATCACTGATATTACATGAAACGTCATTAAAGGCAAACACTGAGTGAAAGTGGTGGAGGCCACACTTCGATGAAGCAAGTTATTCCAACAAGACTGAGAACAAACTTTAGAGCTGCTGAGTAACTCCTTTTCATTCTGGTTTAGGGTCCATGTATGTCCAAACAGCTAAAGCATGAAACCTCAAAAACAGGAGAAAGTTGATAATTGCTAGACTTCCTAGTTTTACATAGAACTTGCACGTTCTACGTTACACTGAAACAAATTTGTTTTTAAATTGATCTAGGACTAATCGTACCACACAGAACTTTCAGCCTTCAAGGCACTATGTGGCTGCTTCCGATAGGTACAAATGGGTTCTCCAAGACTGAGATATTAACATTGAGTGAACATACATTAGGTTTGTATCTGTGTGTCTAGTTAGAAATACTGGTTTAACACAAAAATAATCCATTAATCATCTAACAGATTTGTGAATTTTTGGATCCATATTGGTTTATCAAACATATAGTAATATTAATACATACAGTGGCAATACTGTCAATTAATATTGACACTAAGTTTGATCCTTGCCAAAATCTGTGCTCTGCATGTTTCTTACCCCATGCCTTGGGCTGAAAACCTCCCCGCTCCTCTCCCTCTGCCACGTCCAAACCCTAGGAGAGAAAACACCATTTAACAGCAACAGCAGAGGAGCCACCAAGCACTAGTCTGTCACATTAGAAAACAGTATGGTTGAAGAAAAAAGCTACCGTAGTTAAAGTTAAATATAATTTACTTCACTTCCCTAATTTCCTCACAGGAGAATTTGTCTCCCTAACACACACAAGTAAGCCACAGTCATCTAAGACTATGCATTTCAGTAGCACTTGCAATTCTTTGCCACCTCTTCTGTATCTAGTGAACTAGCTCCAAATGCCAAGAAAAGGACTTACCTAAAGACCCATTCCACATGAGACTGCTTTTGCCAAATCATTAGATCTTGTTCCAAATTTTGTTTCCCAAAAATGCTCTAGAATCCCAGCCTCCCTGCATACCCTGATGTCTCAAGAAATTCCCAGTCACTCCTTGCCTGTAAGGAGCAAGTTTAAATACTCCAGTTGTTTCCTTCTCTCACTCAGCCCACCTGTTCACCCCCACCCTCCTGTGCTTTCACCAACCTGCGACCACACATTCCTTCTGCTTCCCCCTTAGTCACAGTTACCAACATGAAAATTAAACCAATTCAAATTACTCAACCAACTTCATTCTTATCACCCACAAGAACATTCATTTCTATTTTTACAAAAACAATTATTTGTTACCTCCAATTTTGGTTACCAGCCCCAGTTTACAAACTTCTTGATACACTGAATGGCTTTATTTTTGCATGTTGCATAGTGCTAACAAAGCATGAAAATTTTCGTATTACTTAACCGTTCATAAAGCACATGTCTACATAAACTTTAAGAAACTGTTTCTTACATGCAGCATATTTCTACATAGATTCTTTTTTTTCTTTTTTAGGACCTCACTATCTGAGGCTTTTCCAGTTTGTTGGTTATTTTGAGAAAGACTATTGAGTATTATTTTGAATTACAAGAACAGGAGGTTAAGAGCTGCACACTGAGAATAAAGCGAGGTTTATTTTAACAACATATAAGTGGTAATAAGTCACCAAGAAACACAAGTTTACCAGAGCACAAAAGTCATAATCCTAAGTCACCAATACACTGGTTGACCAAACATCAGACCTACACATGATTAGCTGTTTGAATCTGGATCAAAATTACCCCTTATTTTCAGGGGACTACCTAAACTGAATAAGAGCAGTAGCTCCAGGACACAGTAAAACTAGCTTAGGAAGTTTTAAAGACTGTTTAAAGACTTTCCTTTCCCTTCCCTCACCAATCGTTCTTCCCCTTGCCCTAGTTCACTATCCAAGCACTAAAAGACATTTCTGGACCTCTAAAATGCCTACTATCTACATTTTCAAGGACTTGTTAGAAGCATCAAAGTAGCAGCACAGCTTTACTCACATTTTGATGAGAGTACACCCATATCCTATACAAGATGACAACTGCTAGCTACAGAGGAATGATCAAAACCTGCAGAGGAAGGATTCCCATCCAGCAACACAGCATTTTGGTAGGGCAAGAACACAGAAGAACTGAAGTCCGGCACTAGGCAGGCCTGTTATCTCTACATTTTCCCCCTCTTTCGTCTCTTTTCACAATCAGTTGGAGAGAAGACAGAGGTTAGGAAAGAGGTAACAACAGCTGCAATCCAGCAATCGTCATCACTCTTCATTGAGCCCACACACAGAGCTGTGCTCTTTGCTCTGCCATGAACAACAGTGCCCCAGACCCTGCTGTACCCAACTGATTGTAACTCAGCCTCTGAACCTCCTTGCTCAGCCTACCTATTCTACTGCTCTTCTCTCCTTTGCCCACCAAAAAACCCCAATCTGGGAAGCTGATCCATGGTCTAATGAGGTTGCAGCTCTCAGATGTACAGAAGTCAGTGCACTCTGGATTATCTTTCTCTCCAGTAAATAATTTTTTTTTAAGGGCTGAACCAGCTAAACAAGTTTATTTGGGGACATTGTAGGGGCCATCTATGTAATAAATTTACTTACTACAGCCACCAATACAGCATTAAACACTATTTACTAATGATGCGCATAAGAGAGATCAACAGTTTTTTGACAAGCTCAGCTACAAGACCAATTGGGAGCTGCAAATCATAGAAACAGTCAAGCAGAAATACTTTTGAGCAAGGCGGACATTAGGTACAGAGAGATTAGCTGGAATAGCTAGCATGAAAGCACACACAAATTTTAGAAGAGAAGGTAAGTCTCCTCAGCCTCCCAAGTGCAAAAGCCTGAAAGAATAACCTTAGTGTATTAAACAGAAGATTAAGGTTTAGCAAGCGAGGCATGTGTAAGATGCTGTAACAGCAGGGGCACAATAAACTACTGGCTAAAACCAGCAGCAAGAATCTCTAACGATTTTAGAAACTGCTAGGAAGAAATCATGTTGTTCCTCAAGTTCCACGCACAGTCTTGGACTACCACCCAGCAAGGGTTTGGGTTTTTTTATACTACATCACTTCGGAAGTTATCCCTGAACTTGAATTTCAAGTAGATTCCCTTAACTTCATAACGCTGTATCTATGCTGTCAAAGCCGAAATTAAATTAAGTTTAATCAACAAACGCAACAAAAAGCATTCTAATGAAGACAAAAGGGAAGTACCAAACCAGTGCGGTTACAGAAAGCACTAAATTCAAAGCTAGAAAACACACTTATGAAGTAGTAATTCAAAACACAGGACAATAAGTACTCACAACTGAAAGACTACCCTAACTTAGACATGGAAACTCATACATCAAGGTTATTAATGTAAGATGCTGGTGGGAAGGGCTGATATTCTCTTTGACACAACCAGATCACTAATATATTCTTAAATTCTCATGCTAAGAAAGTTACTTCTCTCAGCTGCCAAAATTAAAACATGGCCTTAAAACAATTAGAAGGCAGTGTCTTCTAACACAGAGAAGTTAGTCATGAAGCAACTATGAATGCCCATCAGGTATTTGCAAACTTTTGGTGCTTTTTAACAGTGACTAAAAGCGCAGTGAGCAAACGGGGCTTCACACTGCAATTCAGAGCAGGGACCCAAATTCTGAGCATGCAATCCCACAGTAGTTTAAACCCATATAAATCAGAACTACTACAACTGAGGTCTTCCTCGCCAGTGATGACAAGCTCTGCTCTCTTTCCTGCACTGACAGTTTTGCACATACCAATGAGTGAGCACAAAACCACAACCAGAAAACAAAATTACTAGTTCATTTTTGGATCAGCTCTCCAAACCAGTTCCCTGCTTGTCAAATGCCAGAAATCTACTCACCGTCACACCAGGATAAGCCACCAAAAAAACCTGTTGTCCCCAGCTACCATGCTGCCTGCTCACTTTCTTCTTTTGCTTGGTTAGTTTTAAATTTAGATCAATCCTCTGATTCAGTTCAAATACACCAGGAGACAGACAGGACCAATTCCTCCCAGAAGTAATGCCAGTTTATGCTTGTAAAGTAAAATGTACAGCTTTAACACTACTCTAAAAAGATGTGTATATATAGTTTAGATCGCAATGGTCAATGTTTACAAATTTATTTTTTTTTCCTGTGGCAATTCACAATCAGCAATTCTTCTATTAACATTTTTATCTACTTACAAAAAGAGAACAACTGACTTGGCAGTAGCTCATTAAATCTTCCAGTGAGTCTAAAGGAATAGATTTTCTTACAATCAATCAGCACGTGGAGCACAAAAGCAAATGACAGACATCAACAAAGAACAAAACTACTACCCTGTCTCACATAAACCCTCACAACATTTCTTCACATTCCTTTACACTTGGATCTACAAACAACAGCCTAAAGTATCAAGGCAGCATTGCTTACGCATTTCTGTTCCAAAAAACCAAGACTGGGGAACTACATTTGAAGCTGATTCTGATCAACATGCCTGCTATTACCCCTATCCAACATCATTTAAAAAAATGAACTATTTAAAGCACGGATTTGTTTCCTTTAACATTGTAGCTGTTCAACTGTGTATTGTTGAGGTTTTTTTCCTGCTCTTCAGCACATTTCCCCCAGTTGACTAGGTTCACATAGACTATCACTTATTCAACTTACATTTTTCTTTTCTGGAATGAATGTTAGAGAAGTTAACACTTACACTCAGGCAGGTGGTGAGATTTTCTGTTTCCACTAAAACCCACTAGGAGTTCAAAACATTCATAATCATACAATCAAGTCTTCACTCTGGTACCATCCACGCATGAAAAAAATCATTCACCTCACCGACAACTTTTCTTCCCCCAAAACAAACACACATTACATGGGAGCATGAGAAAAGTGTGCAGTACAACAACTCGGATGGGCTTTGCCCATTAACTTAACAGCCTATTCTGTAGAAAATCCAGTTTGCTGAGCTTGCAGACCTAAATCCTTCCACTGCAACACAGATGCTTTATGTCAAAACTCAGATTTTCACACTGACAGGTTGTGAAGACACTTTAAGTTTAAGAAAGAGGCCTAAGAACAGCTGAAAGGACGAGGAAATACAGACTGGAAGGGCAGGCAACATCCTAGATCTGTGTTTATCTCTGACTACACAGTAACTGAATGGCCCTCATCTCTGCTCTGGAAACGCAAGGCCAGACATCCTCCCAGCAGACACCGAGGTGACGGAGGCTTAAGCATTATGGAGGCTAAGTATACGAAGTTTGTATTCTAGATATCCCATACTACCAAAACAAACAATGGAGTTACATTTAATAATTCAAATCACTTCTGTCTTATTAGTCATCATAAAGCTAGAAGCATTGGATCAGTTTTATATACTGCATGTACTCTAGTAATCATTTTTAGGAGCACGTGCATAAAACTTTCAACTCTAAAGTTAAGTTATTTATTTTCTTCTAAACATATGTTAAACCTAAGATTCTGGTTAATCTCAAAAAACAAACATTACATGACTTACACAGCATTCAACCAATGCAGAATCAACTACAGCAAAACTAAACAGACTTCAGATTGTGACCTCCAGAAGGCCTGCTCTACATTCACGTTTTAGAAAAACCAACATCCTCATCAGTTCTGGCAAAAGACATTCAAATATATAAGCTAAGCTTTCATAACAAGAAAATGGCTAGACATGCTATTCGGGTTACAGAAGCTCAATTTTTTCAAGCACAGCATACTTCTTATCTAACAAAACGTTAAAAAAAAAAAGACATCAAGAATACAAGCTGGACTATAGTCAGACATTTAGAAAAAGGGTAAGCTGCTTTGCCTTCTTATACAGTCAGTAGAAAAATCAAGAGTTTGAAAGGCTCCTTTGTCATGCTGTTTAAGTTCAAAATTAAAATGTGTTTTTCCCTTTCATTTTTATTCTTGTTTTGCTATAAAGAAATTCCCTGTGAACATCCACATTTACAGTACACTCATATTGCTCTGGAAGAATGAAAAGGAAGAGAATAGAAGAACAGAAGTAAAAGCAACAAATCCATTTTCACTTTGCAAACTAGGAGAATTGCTACACACTAATCTGTAACAAATTCTATGTTGAATCAAGTCCAAAATTTCATCTACCTGCTAACCCATTATCAGCTATGGTCAGTTAGATATCTAGGGAAGAGCACATAAACAGAAACTACAGTGCACTTTCTCTGGAAACTCTTCTGGTCTTTAACCATTTGAGGATCAGACTTTCTCAATCAAAGAAAACTTACATACATCAAAACCCTCCATGTTTTTTCCTTTTCTTGCTGTGGTTTTTTTTAGGACAAAATTGTCAAGTCTCTCTGTGTGTAAATTTTCAGCATCTACAACATCTTATTGAAAGTAATTCCTCAGGTTAACTACATGTATGAAGAACTGCCTCCATAGGTTCATTTTGAACCTGTAACCTACTGCTTTCACTTAATGTTCCCTCATTTGCATATTTGCTTGGAGTGATCAATTCATTTCTCCACAGAACCTTTTCCACAGAAATTTTATAGATCTCTACCATACACCCACTCAGCCCTCTCTTTTGCAGAAGGAGAAGTCCTAGTCTGCTTGTTCCTCACACCCCATAAATGCAGTCTTCCCAGTACCTTCAAAAGCCTTTTCTAGCTCTGTTGCATCCTCTTGGGTTGGAGTACAGTGGGAGAACCAGACCTGCACTTAAAACTGAAGATGTGAGAACAGTAAAAAACAGCAGCACAAAAAAAAAAATTGTGCCTGTAAATTCTGTCAATTTGTATATAACACTGCAGCTGATTAAAACACAAATTAGGCAACATTTCTAGAGCTGACAATCCTAAAGACATAACCATCTTCCTCCATAATTCCTTCACAAGCTTCCATTCTGGACAGTTACAAATTCTTGCAATACTGACACACAAATATAATCACTTTGGTGCAATTACTATTCATCACCATTATAGTATTTTTTACATCTAAATTAAGCTCATTCAAGAAAGTCAGTTCTGAAAAGAAAGACAGATGGGAAGGCCATCTTAAAAAAAGAAATTCCTTGACTCCTTTCCAAGCCAAAGTTTACACCCTCGGTTTAGCAAGGAAAAATTAAGGGCTGAGCAATTCTAAGCTGGGATGTGTCCTGAAAGACATTCGGCGATGCATTTTTGCGTTCTGTTAATCAGTCAATAGCGCCTATTTACTTCAAATCCCTGATCTGCACACCAGCAACCAGTGGTGTTTGTACACTGTATACCTATCACCCTACAAAGTTGCGAAGAATGTCACACAGTCATAAACAGAAGATTTACTGCACAAGAAGTTAGTGCCTACAGCACCAAGGCTGAAATACTCAGTATCAGGGTTTTTCCCTCTCAGTAAACAGCACATAATCACCCCAGTGTCAATCCCATTTCTGCTATTTTCAGTGTGTATAATTTCCTAAAATTAGGTTGTTCTACAGTGAACCAGTAATATGATGGCCTAGCAAATCTTCCCCTAGAAAGCAGCCGGTAAGATAACTCCAGTCTGAGAAGGTTGCTTAAAATAGAGACACAGTGCGCTGTTCAGATATTAGCTGACCCCTAATTTTGTATCCAATGCCTAGATTCCTAAACACACACACTCTGCATGAAACATTTCTAAAAAAGGATTCTGTGATGATTACCAGCAGTCTATTTACTTTCAGCTAAAGCGTTTTACCCCACATTTGACTATTCTGTGTAACAGAAAAGAAAGAGTACTGAATGAAATGGCAGGAAGCTTTTTTTTATTATTTCGACTAATATCCAAAGAAAGAAGGTCATTCATCCCTGAAATACTGAGAAGTCAATTACACAGCTTTATACCACTGCCTGCAGGTTTCAAGGGCTTGCATTATAAAATTAAATTATGCATTTCCTGCCACAGAATACATACATTTGTAATATAATGATCCTGAAGTCGTTCAACAGGTTTATCACAGACAGTTGAGAACACTTCATTAAGATATTTTGCTCATATGAATGTACAGTCTAAAATATTTGGTAGAGAGATACAGCAATACTATGAACACTGAGCTAGTGAACAAAAATTGGTTGAAGTTGTTCCTATTTCTGCAGTCAGATACATCAGTTTGAGCTGATGATTAAGTGCTTTGGCTCGAGACATACAATATTCATCTAAAGTGCTACAGCGTTGACAACAAAAGCAGTGTATTGTCCATAAAGTTACAAAGCAAAAAATAGACTGCATTTGAAATTAACCTCTAAGTTTCACCCAACAATTGAAAAAAAATCCTACCTTTATAATTTGAGTATAAATTATACTTAATTAGTGCTAACATACCAAAAAATGTAGCTGTGAACTACACTACACCCTCCCCTGCAAAGCTACCCCTCTGCACACACCATTTGGTATTTGCTCATTCACAGGCACAAGTCATTCTTGAAACTCTCTGGAAGCTACATGTCTTTGCACCTTTCCACTCCTTCAGGATGCAGATCTGGAGACAATTAAGTTGGATGTGCCTGTCTTTGAATGCCTTGTTACTGGATATTCCAAAGAGAAGGGAGTCCTTTGAAGGCAGAACTTTTCACAAGTCAGACAGTACTTATTAGCTCTGCTGTCCACTTTATCAGTTTAACTCATTTAATACCCACTTCCCCACACAATCTGCATTGAACCTAGGTTACTCATTTTCATTCCCCCTGTTCTAAGAAAAAACAAGCCTCTTTCCACTCCAACGTGTGAAAATCCAAACCAACTACACATCCCTTGATTCCAATTCAAATCCATCATCAACATCTGTTATCTCTTCTACAGGATAGCATGAGAGTTGTACCTAAGACTCTGCAGTATTCTTTTTCCACAGTTATCATCAACTCTTACATGTCAAATTCTTTCTCTTACCAACAAGTCTCTAAGGTAGCTTGTATTTTCTCTGATTTGCTACAGAAAACAAAAGGCAAGCCTGAAGATCAGATCCATCCCAAAGAAACAGCACACATCACAAGTACACATCAAATCCCTCCCCAAGAGCCCTACAGATGGAATCTTGTACTCTCCTGCTGCCAAGGCACATCCGGAGGAGCCCAGTGCACTCCCAGTCACAGGAGGCTGGCATGAGTCGACCTGGGAAAACAGCTCTCCATAGCCAGAGCACACCAGCTTGCTACACAGGAAAGCACCATTAAGGTGATTTGTATCAATTCTTCTAAGTTCATCTGAGGCCAAGTGATGACAAGGGGTAAGGGAGGGGGATGTATCTAAATTAAAGGTGGCTGAAGTGCTTATAGAATCAAAGGATAACCAACAAATGCTTAAAAACAAGTGTTTAAAGAAATAAATGGGAGAGTTGCATTTTAGGACATGAAATCAGCGCCAGTCCCACACCAATGCCACCATCTCACCTCTCCCACGGCCACGTTTCCCACGGTCTGAAGGCCTCTCTCCTTGATTGTTGTCCACTCCATTCTCTTCAGCTCTAACTGTGGAGAGAGGACAGCTTAAAAGAAGCCTCAGAGACTCACAGATGAGACAATATAGCCATCTGCTGAAACCCAAAAGAAATGGCAAGATTTTAAAGTGGGCTGGTCAACAGATCTTGGTCATCCTTTTTCTTTGGGGACCTAGCTACAACCAAGTTATATTACTTTGCACTGGACAAATAGGAAGCAAAATATCTAATAAGGGGGAAATGTCCATTAGCAGACACACTTCTG
>NW_009630452.1:0-6240 GCF_000690535.1 Cariama cristata
AAAACCTTGCCATGTAAACCCAATACAAGTAGCTTACCAGATTGTTTGGTTTAACTGTTCTTATAGAGGAATGTGACATTAGAGGGACTTTTAAATTATTTTTTCAGACTAATTTAAGACTTTTCCAAATTCTTAGTTACTTCCTAAAAAGGATAACTGTAATCAGCAGGAGATATGTGTAGATTAATCTCTGCAAAAGCCCATGTACCCAGAGAGTTCCAGCCTCATGTTGCCACATTCTCAAGGATTTAATGGTTTCTCAAGGGCTATCCACTGCCCACAGGATCCCTCCGGAATGCCCACAACATGGCGAGCAGTTGGGCCACCACAGGCAGCACGCGGACAGTCGGGAGAGCAATGGCAGCGCTGAAGCCAAGCTCCTTAGCCGAGCATTCCTGATGTCATGCAGTTCTGAAGCAGGACAGAAAAGCTATTCAGTCTAGAGTGAGCAGCCTGAAAGCAGATTTTAACCTCTATTTTGGCAGAGACAGAAGTGACACACTGGCAGATTTCTCATTACGCCCATCCTGCGATGCTCCGCACTCGATGTTCAGAGTAGTACTGGCATGCCTAAGTGAGGGAAGCAAATCACAGGGGACAAGGCTAGTTGTGAAATGGAAGCGCACGCAGAAGAGCAGCAACAAGCAGAATTTCAAACTTGCTTTCCTTCCATTTCCCTCTTTTTTTTTTACTTCCATAACCTTACTGCTCTTATTTCCACCTGTGTTGTCTTCCTTTATTCTTGTTTCAGTACAAGGGTTACATCTTTTCTTTGTTTTGCTGCAAGAATAACAATTGGCTCCTCTTAAGAATAGGTGCAGAAGTTCAGATCTTCTGAGCTCTTGCTGACTTCAGGCACTGCACAGAATATTAAGATGAAACAATATGTCTCCTGTGTTATGCTTCCTCAGGCTTTAAACTCAGTTTGACTCACTAAATAATTTTGCTACATGGAAAACAGGCACCAGACAAAACTTATCACTGCATAAAGGCTGTTTCTGGATGCAAATATTTTGCACCTTCAGGTAAGAAAATCTGGAAAGTGATGGAACTGAAATCAATCTGACTTGAGCTCTGATGGTGAACTATTTGCATTTATCTCATTTTCACATGCTCTCCTGCACATACCTAAGGTGGTACTACGGTTTTTGAGAATCCAAAGGTTAATCCTTCAATACAGAAGATCTAGAGTGTCATTATTTCCAAGTCCTTGATTCTGCAAGGTGCTAAGGCACTTGAAGTCTGATCCAACACAGGACATCAACTTAAGCCTTCACCCAACACAAGCTCAGACACATACCTACCTTTAAACACACTAGTAGCTCCAGGGGCCTATCGTCACTGAAGTCAATGACAAAGTTTTTACTCACTGTGCAGGACTCTGGTGACAGAATTGCAGTATCTTGACAAAAAAATGGGTTTTGAGCACTTTGATAAAGCATCTGGAGCTATATGGGGCTGACAGCAGGGTATGGTCCAACAAGATGGTGCGGTTCCCTCATGCCAGTGTGTGGTCTGCGGTCTGTCTTCTTCCTTTCTGCCGGCTTTGGGGCTGCCTAACCCTCCCACGAGGCAGCAGAGCTCCCTAAACAAACTGAGGGAAAAACATAAAAAGATAATACTTTCCTGCCAGAGTGGTGAGCTGAAGGGGCTGATCATGAGAAACAAGGAGAGCCAGAGCTGGCTTGCAGGAGAAGCCAGAGGGCCACGTGTGAGTAGAAGAAAGATGGTCAGGGAGCACCACATGAAGGCACACACGTATTCCAAAAACTGGTCTCTCAGTGCCTTTTTGGGTAGATGTACACACATATGCAGGTGTATATGCACACACACTCCCATACCAGTTTCCTTTTTGTTTAGATCGCAAATAATATGCAACCCTCTCCAGTTTATTCCATGCTGGAAAGATGCAATATAATTTGTAATGCATTTTCTTTGAGTGAGAATTACCAATTGTCCTGGATGTCCCTGTCTTTTGTTCTGCAAAGCAGTGATTTTCCTTAGTCTGCAGAAGAGAATTAACAGATTGGAAAGGTTTTGAATAATATTTTTCCTATAGGTACAAACAACATCCCCCTAAAAAGAAGCCAAAGTTCTGCAAAGTAGTGATTTTCTTTAGTCTGCAGAAGAGAATTAACAGATATTTGGAAAGGTTTTGAATAATATTTTTCCTATAGGTACAAACAACATCCCCCTAAAAAGAAGCCAAAGTTAAAGATAGTACCTGAAAAGTTGTCAGAAACCAGGAGTTGTTCTTATATGTACTTAGAATAAACGGAGCATTGGATTGATTATTGCATACCTGCCTAATACCTGTGCAGACACAACTGCAAGATAGGATTTCTATTTGTAATCTTGATAACCTCACCTGTACGAAAAGGCGTTCTGTTTCTTCACAAAAAACCTGCACTTTCTTACTGAGAACTTTGTAACTTTATTGTTCCCCATGCTTTGGTTTGTGAATACATACTGATCTGCGATGGCTGAGACTTTGCTGTGCAAGAACACAGCTGAGCTACTACTACACAGGAGTATACAATGGATTCAGATATTATCTACATCAGTCTGGATACATTGCTAAGCCTCTTTCTGGAAATATCGGAGGTGATCAGATACTGTGTTCCAGAAAGAAGGAAGGATGGAATGTTAACTCCCACCATGTCCTTTCCTTTTCAACCATGTAAAAAGAATTAGTGTGAGTTAGAGAAACGGAGTTGTTTTCGTGTAAGAAATAGGAAAATCAGGCTCCTTTCCTCTTTATAATCTGTTACGAAAGAATTCTAATGCCACTTTCCCCTACAGCTATGTTCTTTAAAACTGTTTGCAGGATACTAAGACTAACTAAAATATCCTTTTGATTGTTGTTCATAAGACTGTATGTTGAAAGACTGTGAAAAGACACCCCTTTCTCCATCCTTCTATGATTTTAAGAGTCATTGAGAAAATTAGAAGGCATCTTTAAGTGTCCTTAATTTACACTCAGCTTATAGTTAAAGTTGTATAAAGATTGGGATCCTAACATATATATATATGACATATATTTGTACATTTAGATGAGATATAAGGAAGAAATTCTTCCCGGTGAGGGTGGTGAGGCAGTGGCAGAGGTTGCCCAGAGCAGCTGTGGCTGCCCCATCCCTGGGAGTGTTCAAGGCCAGGTTGGATGGGGCTGTGAGTGACCTGGTCTGGTGGAAGGGGTCCCTGCCCATGGCAGGGTGGCTGGAACCAGGTGGTCTTCCAGGTCCCTTCCAACCCAAACCGTTCTATGATTCTATGATATATGAAAACATGGCTGATAAAGTATGTTTGATTGGAACAAAGCTGCAGATACTGTACTTGTTTTAGCTATTATACTTATCTATCAGAGGGCCATCAAACTCAGGTCAAACTGAGAAAATTCTGCTACTTTTGAATATATGATAATGAAAAAATTGGAGGGAGTGACATCTTTATTTTCCAGAAAGATATTAAGCTCTCTGGTTCAGACATTGTATTCAGATATTCATGAAAAGTTCTTGTTTGTTATAGACTAGAACCATTTTTAGTTATATCAGTAGTCACTATGATGCTGAAATTTAGGAAAATTGCCCCCATGCTATCTTTAGAAAGATAAACGTGTAGCTTTTCACGTGTGTATGTGTGTATGTGCATGTACTTTGCATATGTATCTACATATATGATACAATATTGACAAACTGTCTGTGATAGCTCTGACTTTGTCACATTCTGCCTGATTTATCAATGTCGGCCACAATTTCTATCTTAAAACCACTAATCTGGCAAATGTTTAAGTCAATTCCTGAAGACACAGAGCAACTGTTTATAAATTTAAAATGTCACAGAGAATGCTGACTTATACCAGACGTGGACCTGCTTATTCTATCTATTAAACTTGTCTTTTACCTCAGAAATGCAAAGCAGAACAAAATTGGATAGGCATAACTTATATAAGCACGCATTTACCTCCATATTCATGCATCACATTTTGTATTATTTAACAGCAGCCTGGTCCTGCTGTTTTATTGCCCAATTGGCTAGGATGACATATGACCATAAGAATAGATAGAGGCTTACATTTGCATTTGTTCTCACATTATGGAGCTCAGAAGCAAACTGGTAATCAGAAGCATATTATCTAGAATTACAACGGACACTGCTGCCACAGTAATGTTTTAAAAAATTAAGTGTTCTCAGTAGGTGTTTAGTGCCTCCATATTTCAATTAGCATACTCTTACTACATGCCTACAATTTTTAAAGATTGTATATAGGGATATATTATTTGAATGTACATTATGCATATCAGAATGTCTACACATTCTCACAGCAAAAATTTCTTACCCAATATTTTATGAATATGTTACAACAGAAGAAAGAAACCTTGGAGAATAGGAGAAACCAGGCAAGAGTTGAGGGATGAGGGATGAGGAATGTACAAAACTGATGGGTCACTTCCCTGATCCCAAGGCTGCTGTACTCAGGGCTGCTCCTCAGGCATAAATGAGATTTTTCTAACTCTTGGCATGTGCTGACATACTCAAAAGGCAAAACTACAGCAAGGATTCCTTATAGAACACAGTTAGGTTTGGGTTCCCAAAGATTCTAACATCCCTTAAATAGTCTTCAGTAATCTAAATGTCACAGCAGACTACTGAAAAAGACTACTACACAGTGGGGGCTAAAATCCTCAGTTCCAAACGTGCCAAACGTGGTGATATTTGCCAGCATTACCACACAAAGAGAAACTACATCACAGCAGATGGATTGTCTGACCAAGTACTACTTTAATTTTCACAGGGGAAAAAAAATCTACAGAACTGAAATCTGTTTTCCTTCATGATTTCATATTCATTTTGTTCCCAAACCAAGAGTAAAAGTTTTGAAATGGTATTTTTTTATATATGTGTGTATAGATATATGTGTGTATTGGTATATGTGTATAAATATATATTTGTACATATTTGTACATATGTAAATACAAATTAGATCAATGGGGCATATGTGCAGCTTATATGTACGTTTGAACAAATAGAAATAATTTTTTAAGATGATGGAGTTTCTGCCAGTCCCATCAGAGTCAACATGAGTTGTGAATGTTAAGCATTTCTGAAGATCAAAACATAGTTATTTAGGTGACTAAACGTTGCAAAGAGTGGTCATGTTTGGATACACAGGCCAAAGTGTTTAGGGAAAAATCAGCTTTATGCTGCTGAGTATATCAGCTTATTAGAAGAGAGGCAGACAATACAGTAGCCATAAAAACTGAAACCGGACTATGAGAAAAGAAGCTAACACATTTTATCTTGATTGAGCATAAGAGACATAACACAAAATCATTGGCCTTTGACTAATAGGCATTTTATGAAGAAAAAAAAAAATCCATATTCTGTCAGACCAGATCATTGCAATGGACCCTCTTACGCTTAAAAAAAAAAAAAAAACAAACCTTAATTATTTTGCCTGTAGAGCCACCAGTACCATCCTCTCTATTTTGTGTAAACACAAGTTAGTACAGCAAGTTCAATCTCCTTCAGTTAATACCCACATTTTTGGGAACATCTCTCTGGATCACAAGTCTTGAATTAGGAACAGATGGCTAGACTAAACACTTCTGGCAGGGTCCTGAAGAGCTTGTCCATCCAGCCATGACCAGGCAATCAGATTCTTTGATCAAGATGTTTTGCAGGATTGTGACAGACCTAGAGCTACTCCACTGGAGTGGTCTTACTTCACCAGTGCAGCCCTCTGTGTGGTAGCACCCCTTGCCAGGTCTCAGTATGTTCAAAGTGCTGAGGGTCTCTTCCTCTGTCTTGGCTGACCTCTTGGTCCTGAAGGAAGAGGTACAGCCAGTTGGCCACCCTTACGGGAATTGTCACTGGCTGCTGAAGGACTGCCCTTGAATTTGGGAGCTATTCATTCTCTGCTGCATCCAGGAACTACTGAACTGAGGAACACAAGCACAAACACAGGCTGGGTGGAGAATGGATGGAGAGCAGCCCTGAGGAGAAGGACTTGGGGGTGCTGGATGACAAGAAGCTCAACATGACCCAGCCATGTGCGCTGGCAGCCCAGAAAGCCAACCGTGCCCTGGGCTGCATCCCAAGCAGCGTGGCCAGCAGGTCGATAGAGGGGATTCTGCCCCTCTGCTCCACTCTGGTGAGACCCCCCTGCAGTACTGCCTTCAGCTCTGGGGTCCTCAGCACAAGGAGGACATGGACCTGTTGGAGCGAGTCCAGAGGAGG
>NW_009630452.1:6425-20590 GCF_000690535.1 Cariama cristata
GTGAATATTTAGATTAGGTATAAGGAAGAAATTCTTCCTGGTGTGTGTGGTTAGGTAGTGGCAGAGGTTGCCCAGAGAAGCTGTGGCTGCCCCATCCCTGGAAGTGTTGAAGGCCAGGTTGGATGGGGGTTTGAGCAACCTGATCTGGTGGAAGGGGTCCCTGCCCAGGGCAGGGGGGTTGGACCGAGATGGTCTCTAAAGTCCCTTCAAACTAAATCATTCTGTGGTTCCATGATTCTGTGTCCTATGAGCACTGTGCAACATAATAGCAAAAAAAAAAGTTTTTTCTCTCAGAAACAAAAGTTCTTACAATAATATTACTTAAACATGAAGACCACTTTTTGTACCACTTTGAGTTTAATTAAAACATTTTTCACCAAGTTATTTGTTGTTGAAATGATCTTTCAAAAAAACACTAGGAACATAATAAGTCTACCAAAGTATACTGTGATATGCTTGGAATTAATACATAATTCAAAATTCAGTGGAACCTTTTGTAGAACATCCTGAGTAACAGCAAAAAACCCCCAGTAACTTAATGACAGAAATCAATAAGAGAACAAAAGCATAAATCCCCACAAATACTTGTTGGTTAAATGTTTATAGAGTCAAGGCAAACTCCTTACAAGTAAAGGACCCAGTAGTTTAAAAGTACTTGCTTTTATGCAAGCTGTCTCCTCTTTACTGCTCTATGATTTCAAATTCTCCTATGCCTATAGACTTTTATCAGTCAGTTTCTGTAAGCCTTCCAAAATTGTACATGCATTTGTGCATAGCGAATGAGACCTATGAAGTATCTGAAAGCAGAGATGATAACCTCTTACATGCAAGGGTGTAACGACCTTTGTTAATTACAGGAAAAAATATTTGCCTGCCTGGTTTCCTCCAGCCTTGCAAGTTAGAGAATTAGAATAAGCTGCGTTTTTTTTCTTTTTTTTTTTTCCCCTCTCTCCTTTTTTGTTATTGTTTTTGTTTTACATGAACTACACTTTTCTTAAAAGCTACCTATAACCTCGCTTTGATTGGTACTTTGGGGGAATAGGCACAAACTGAATGTTCAGGAAAATGAGAAAGGATGGATCTGTTGTTCATGAGTGCAAAAAAAATATCCCACGTAACCTCAGTTGTTTTATTCTCACTAAGCAGGTATAGGTGGAGTGCCTCCTCTCACCCAAGCCTTCCGCCCTGCATGGGGAAAGGAATGTATGTGCCATAAGAGTTAGTTGTGAGGGTAAATATTTTCCACGAAGACTACAGAGACTGATGATCTGTTATCAGATGTTGCTGAATTCCTGGGAGGCACCAGAGGTTTTCTTCAGTTCCTCAGATCAGGCTTGGGTGCAGGTCCTGTGCCCTTGAAATTGTCTATAATGGTCTGGAAAAAGAGAAAACTGGGGGAAAAAAAACATCTAATACAGCAAACTCTGTCCCTTCTCATCTTTTTGCAGTCAGGCTTTGGTCTACATCCACTCATAAGAATTTTTCCTCAGAATCATTTAAAATATTCTCTTCTCATTGCACTTTGACTAGTTTAGTTCTTGGAAGTTAGATGAATCAAATTTGTAACTTAACTGCCCTCTCAGACAGCAAAATCTGCTATATGAAACTCTCCTTGATGAAAAAAACATTCAGTATGTACAGAGAGCACTGGAATTATACTTTAAAATAAACAGGGTTTTAATTTTTTAAGTTCTGTGGATAAGCCAAAAGAAAACTCATTACAACCAGATCTTCTGGAATTCATCATATAAACTTGCCCCTTTTTTATTAATATATAGGATTTTAAATTAACATTTATCACCATATACTTTAATGCACTCATATGAACTTGTTGCTGACTTTTCTTTGTTCAGAGATGGTATCTCATCCTTTACAGAAAACCTCCTGATATATGACAGGTGTCTTCTCAGAACTTGGTAGTATTTCATCCATTTCCAAATACATCAGAGGGCTGCAATTAAACTAGCTGAGGTCTCCACAGTACATAACATTAACTACTTTGGTTAGTAGATGACTGGACTCCTCAGTTTTGTTAAAACAGGGATTTGTAACATGCATTCAGCGATACGGGTTTGGGGGCACGCCAGACATACAACTCACATTATAAAGGCAATGATTAGAGGTACTGCTTCACAGTAGATACTCTTCAGTCCTACACCCATTAGTTGCAGATGTTTGGGGATTTTATCCTCACATTTAAAATAATCTCTTCTCATTGTACTTGGACTAGCTTAGTTCTTGGACTCTCCATGTGTCCATGTGCCTGCACCTGTGCCTGAAAGGGAGTCGGGGAGAAGTTGGGGAGGTTGCTACCTCACACATAGCTTGTCTATTTAAACATGTCTCATACATGGGTGGCTACTGGGAAGATGCGACAACTAGCACACTTGTTTCTGATCTTTTCCAAATAGCCTCTACACCGTGCATATATTCAGACCCAAATCAGAAATCAGTGGACCTTCCCAAGGCTTCTTTTCTTTGCTTAAGCCTTGTAAACTATAATTATAAGGAGAAGGTGTGCTGAAGTTCCTCACATGAACTTTTCCCTTTCTTAACTGTTTATATACACAATTTTATTCCCTCCCCTCTTTATGCCAATGAGGTTTGATGCCACAACACAAAACATCTGCATAACAAAGTTGTAATATCTGCCACAAGCCAAGCTTATTTAACAACTGGGAAATGTAATTAAGACTGAATAGAAGAAAACCAGTGTAGCTTAATCTGCCCTTATTTAATGTCCCTGCACATCAAATGCAATTCAAGAAGTACAATTAGAAACCAGTGTGTAATACGTACTTTGTCTTAAGCTGCAAATCAGAAGGGAATTTGTACAAGTTTGAAGGTCAGTGGATTTGCAAACATTTTCAGACCTGGTGAATCACGGTTCCAGCACCTCCCTTTACAGACTGTGCACAACAGAGCATCTCCTAAAGGTTTTGCTCTATTAATAAAGGCCAGGGATGTCAAAGGGTCGTATAAAATTGAGAATAATTAGAGGTCACTGTGGACCTCCCTCTTTCCAATGCTTCAGAGAGCAAAGTACAGCAAAGAGTATTGCTGATTCACATGTGACCTTAAAACATAAAATAGAAAAGCTATACTAAAATTCATTTCCTTCTGCATCTGAGTTCTCATTAATGCCGTATGTAAGTGGTGCTGGTCAAGGATGCAAAATTCAGTCCAGGGAAGAGTGTTATAGCAAATAGATTGATCATCTGACCTTCAGGTTCCCCTTACGCTTCTGTAGGAATGGACCTTCTGTTTTTTCCTATGTGTGAAACCTTTCCCTGTGTAATCAGGAAGGCAAGAACAGAACGTTTTTCCTTATGTCTCTCACTTAAAAAAAAAAAAAAGTGTGGGTTTTTTTTTTCATTTTGGCTGCAGCACCAACTACTCCTGATAATTTTGGAGTGGATTCAGGTTTCTTTAATATTCAAGGATTGATATATTTTTTACTAGTAAACTTAAGACATACAGTAAGTTGGTGGGCATATTAGCCTGCTTGATCATTTCAATGGAAGGTTAATAAGGACTGCAAACAAATCCAGTGTTTAAATCAAATATTTCAAGAAGTGTATTTTAAGTGAATTAGGGCCCTTTTAAAAACCTCTGCCTCTTCTTGAGTGTATGATAGGCAAAATGCCCTCCAACTATTTACAAGTTTGGATACATCCCAGATTTGCTGAACTCATAGTATTGGCTCACCTCTAGTTACTGCAGCAAGGTAGTGTAAATTACACTAAGATGAAGCAATTTAAAAGCGTGTAAAAATGGCAAAAATATTCTGTATTTCCCATTAAACTGAAGAGTTAAGCTTCATCACATGAAAATATTGCTTGCTTGCTTCTCATAATTACAGCTGAGATTTTTATAGTAAAGAGGTAACAGCTTCATCTAAGCAAGTATTATTTCCTTCTGTAGCTTGCTGTCAGGCAGTAAGACAGACGTAATGCATGACATCCAAAAGGGCAAATAGGAATATTGGTTATGGCTTGTTTCTTTCTTGCACTAGTTTGAAGAAATGAAGTGTCAGACTTAGCAGTACCCCAAGAAAGACCGTATTGTTTCACTTTCACATCCTTTTCTGTGACCTTCTGAGACAGCTTGTTTCAAGCTGCCCACCAGTCTGACCTAACTCAGCGTACAAAAGTCCCAGGCTGGTAAGAATATAGACCCAATTTTATTGTACAATGGCAATCAAATGCTTCTAAAATCTTCCTCTAAATGATAAAAGGGAATGAAGATGCAATGCTTTCACATTGTATGTCACTCCTACCTCAGACTAGGTAAAATGTTCATTTTGTTATACTTTTTATAAGAAATTCGCAGTATATTTCAAGATTTCATGCCCTGGATAGAAAGAAGCCCTTGCACAGCATTATAGAATTTCTCATTACAGAGGTTTCATATCTCCCTCTGAAACATCTGTTGTTGGCCACTACAGGATACCAGTCTAGATTGATGATTGGTCTAATCCCATGTGACACTTTCTCTCTTTGAATTATGGTGATGGGTTTGCTCAAATGCAACTTTTTACCATGAGAGGAAACGTAGACCATATTGGCTGTGGAACCCCAAGGTGAACATGTTTCGTGCACTTTAGGGTACTGGATTGGCAGAGGACATTTCCGTCCAAATGACCTAGCTCTTGCTTTAGATCGTTTCTCTGGAAAACTCAGGAATTATTGAACTCTTTGGCATCCACAGGTCTTCCATGCAGACTGGTCCTTTTCACTTCAGTGCTTCACTAAATGATTCTTTCACGCTTCTACTCTCTCCATGTTTGGAAAACTGGCCTTAGCATCAGTTCACCTCTCAGACACTTCAGGAACATCAATCAGAAAGAAGGTCATGTCCAGACCTCTCTTTTGAAAGAGTGGACGCACTGATGCACACATAGAAGTAAAGTTGCCAGTCCTTTCAAATTACAGCACATGAGTTTGGGCACCCTGTGGAAAGTATTCCCAACCTTAGGCAGGTAGCTTGACTTCCTAGACTTACAATGTGGTTAGATACCTTCAGAAGTAACGGTTAGATCTGATGCCCCCAGAGGAGCCCCTTCCTTCCCACCACCCAGACAGGGAGACTGGCGATTCTCAGCTAAGTTGCTTCCAAGTTGCTCGAAGACCATTCTATTTGAACAACCTCCTGACTGCTAAAATGCTAACTTGAGACTGGAAAAGGGGAGCAAACTGAAACATTAGGAAAGATTGACCTCTGAATAAAGTAAAACCAGATGGCTTTTGCACCACTTAGCTTCAGGGTGTGGTTTCTTTTCCACTGTATACACTTGTTTTTCCCTTGGCTTATTATGAATGCTTCTTCCTAGTCCCTTTTAGATTGCAAAGTTAATTCATACCATTTTGTGTGCATTTCAAATATTCTAATTTCATTTTATACTTCTTGAGGACTGTGCTATCCTAATGTATACGTATAGTTCTAAAAAGCACACCATCAATAGGCAGAAATAAACAATTAGATGTCCTTACTCTTAAACAACCTCTGATTTATAAAGTGCTCCTTTTTGCTAGTGTTTCTGCATCAGGAGGTTCACTGTTCCCTAGTTTTCAATATGCAATCAAAAAGGCACGCTTAAAAGATGTCGTGACTAAGGCTTACATCACTGTTATAATGCCAGCTTCCACTATCATTTGTATAATTTCCCGATAGTCAGTCAAAGAGTGCAAATTACATTATGATTCCTGGTTTCTGATTCTGAATGATCTCCTCCAAGTGCAATATTCAGCTTAATGTGCAGCGCCCATAAAAGCACAGTGCATAATGTGAATATGCCGTGCATTGTCATTCCACAAATGATTTCTTCTTTGATCACAGTATAGCTATGCCAACCTGTTTAAACCTGTTGTCAATAGGAATAAATAAGCTCAAAGTGCTTGTCTCAGAGTGATAGCACAAAGCAGCCTGCAATCAAGCCGGCATGTTTAGAAGACAAAGCAGTAAACAGTAAAAGGTTAACTTATAACCTTTGGTAATATGATGAAGTGCTGTTTTGGTAAAAACATGCAATTAAATTCAAATCTGGCTTTTCATTACACAAAAAGCTTATTCAGTGTAGACTTGCTGCATCCTTAAACTGTAAGACATTCTGGCTATTAGGCGACCATTTTCCTCAGATGTATTTTTCATATCAAATTTAAAGCTAACTCCAGAAATACTTCATTTTAAATGACAAAAAATAGCAGAGATCAGGCTAATCTTTCATCGGTTCTAAAGCTTAAAAGTCAGAGTACAAAAGTCAGTGGATGTCCTTCCAGCCCACACTAAATTCAGGTATTGCACCTTGGAAAACTGAAAGTGTCTTGGAAAACTGAAAGCATCATCCTGGCGAAAGTTTTTATAATAAATTAAGATATGATATGTGCTGAAAAAAAAAAAAAAAGAAAAGAAAAGTCACTAGGGCCAGCAGCAACAACTGTTGGACCAACTAAGATATATTAAGATATACCTATATTGTTCAGATAAGCTATTCTAACCGTGCAAAACCACTTCTAACACAACTTGGAAATAAATGAATGCCAGAATGCTGAATTGAAGCCTTGCTCCAGTGGTCTGAGTGTGTGGACGAATGAGTGCACGTGAAAGAGCTCTTTCGGAGGACTTCACTCTGCGCCTGGAAGTCCCTGTCTCTCTGCTGAGAACCGGCAACTGACCTTGTGTTTAATCCTAATAAGGATTTAGTCCTAAGGATTTACTCCTAATAGGGAGTCATTGGGATACTTTACGGTGCCATTAAATGGTGTTTTGAACTAATCCAACTGACTAATCTAGTCTGATTGGAGTTGATTTTGAGCCTGTAACTTGTTATTTTCTGATCTGCGCTAAAAGCCAGTGACTTTTTCAACCATTCTGGCTCAGTCACAGGTTTGTCTGGCCATAATCTACTGCTGGTGACTCTGCCTTCCCTTCTGACATCCACAACCCCTTATTCTCCTCTTTGTTGGGATTCTTCCTTCCAAACTTATGGGCTAAGGATACTTATACTTTCCTAACCTTAAACCCCAACTTATTTTGCTTTTTAGAAATCTATTAGCCTCTCAAATAAACAAGTCAAATACCTGCACAATGCTAGAACTGCTCAGCTTTCTCAAATAAAAGTGCACTGTTAAGTTCTGCGGCTTATGGTATTGTTATATTCACTTGAAAACTCCCTCTTCCAGAAATATTTCCATAGATCTTTGGCTAAAAATTGATATGGTTATCCTGTTTGTTGATTACTTGCCATTCTTTATTTGACTATTTGAATTTGAAAAGACATAGTATAGGTTTGCTGAAGGATGTCTGATCCCCTACCATATCTAGGTGAGAAAACAGTTAAATCTAAATGATTTCACAGTCTCTTCTGATTTAAATTTCTAGGAAATAATAATGCACTCTTAGACAAGCACACCATAAATAGCCAATGGATTGTTTCTTTCTTACAGTAGGTGGATAGTTATGAATGTAGTCTGATACTGAATTTACTGAAGCCAATAGGTCTGAGTCTACTAACACATAGCAAATTAATGTATATTTTTAGCACAACATGATAATACTAATTAATTGATCAACCTGCCCAGTTCCTACACTGAACAAGTCTAATAACCTTCTCTTTTATTTTATTTTAATTTAATGACTTTTTTTCTCTTCTCTTCTCTTCTCTTCTCTTCTCTTCTCTTCTCTTCTCTTCTTTTTTTTTTTTTTAAATGTTAGGACTGTTGTTACTACACACACACAAACATATACACATACACACACAATCCCAGGCTGTGGGATTTCTATGAGTTCTCTCTCCAGTGTCAGAGAATTAACCATAGCCTTTAACTTTTTACTCCAAGAGTTCATTATAACCCAGTAAAAGTTTTGCCTTGATTCTACTCCTTTATTTCCAGACATTTGGTATCTTGATATTTTTTCTGCTATATCAGAGTCCTCTACTTATCTTACATCTGTTCTTCACGTAACATCACGTTCTTCCTCTAACTCTTCTCTGGGATATCCTAGACGTCTGGAGCACCATATTAGACTACTCTCATGTCAAAACTGTTGGTTTATAAATTTGCTGTGATTCCCTTCCAGATTTTCAGTCAGTTTGTGAATTGTGTAGGTGAGAAGTGTTTTCAGCAACGCTAAATAATAAAGCAACACTGATCACTCCAGCAGTCTAACTTGTAAACTCAGCAGACATAATGCTGTTTGGGGCAATGTCTGGTTTCCATAAACTGATCTTAATTGGAGATAACAGTTTTCTCTTTATCAGCTTCTATAAATCAAATGCCACTTAAACTATTTAATTAGTTTATACAGAATCAATGTGAGAATTATATAGCTAATGGAGTCATTATATTTGTATGCTTTTAAAATTAAAACACTGTATTTCTCTATTTTCTCTTTTTTTCATTGCCTTTCAATCCTCTGGAAATCCCTAATTGTTTTAGGTTGTATTAGAAATCAACACTGAGAAGCTGGGAAGCTTCTTACCATTTTCATTTTTCACTCTTTGGGACAGGAGGTTGGCCAGATCTGTTGCTTTAGAAATAGCTAGCTATAGGAGCTGCAGTTTCTGATTTACTGTTTGTGTGAAAAGTATTTCATCAGCAGCCTGTGAAATGACTGCGTTTATTTCATTTTTTCAAATAGGGAGTAGAAATATTTATTCACTAGAAAAGGGGAAGATGTATTATTTGTGATATATTATTTCAATCTAGTAAGGGAAAAGTAATATTATTAGGATTTCCTTTGTTCTTAGTGTAGTTAAAAATCTCTTTCATATGGAAGGTTGTAAGTTTTTCCCTATGTCTTTTGGTTTCTTTATCAACCTTCAACCATTCTTAGTTTCTAATTTATATTCGTTGTTAACAGTGGCCTTATTTTGCCATTTGTTACAGACCATATTTATCTGAATATAAGGTGATTCTGATCAAACAGCAAACCAGATTTACAGTTGATTTTAGGAGAATAATCTATAGATCCTGGATCTATGATAACCCCAGGCTCCAGCTGTTTCCCATGTCTCAACACACCTAGCGCACATCCTCACCTCTGCCGAGACAGCCTCCCTCCCTCCATCCCCACTCTCCAACCCTTTCCCTGTCAGTGCCCTTTCTATACTGCTCTGCACACGTTTTGTAAAACTCCGGGGCTTTTACCTCATACAAGAAAGGTCTCAAGTGTAAGGCAGGAGGCTTCAGCAATTCATTCTTTTTATATGCTAGCTTTTGTTTCTCCACTTGCTTTTTCTAATCCTCAGGTAATCGAGGTGGAATTTTGCTCCACTCTCGTCTGAGCTGGAGGCTCAGCCACAGAACTACTGCTCTCACCCGCCCTCCTTCCACGCAATTCTCTTCATTTTTCACTTTAACTTGCCCACGGCAGGGTGAACTGTGACTATAACTGAGACAAGTTAGGGCTCTGCTGCAGCCTGCACACCATAAAAAGCCAGACTGGTGGATGAACACCGAGAAAGATTGCCTTTTTCTTTGTGACTTCTTTCTCAATACAGCAGATTTGGGAAGATCTAGTTAATTTTTTTTAAACAATTCTAACTTATCATTCACATTTCTACCGACAACTGATTTGGGTCAGAATTCTTCACAGGTCTGTGACATTGTACTAATTAAACCTTTCAGCTTACATATGGATCTGTGTAAAGGGCTTAATTGTTTATGCATAATAAAGCATAAAAAGCCATGGTTGCTGATACCCATACAAACATTTATTGATTAGTTTCCTTATCAATAATTTCTTTGTCTAGATGAGATTTACTATTATAGGCAATACTTTTTAATTTATTAAATAACTTCTTTAGCAACGCCGATAATGTGCAGAAAGCTCTGCAGCTTAAGAATGCAACCATCTGCCACTTTAGCTACACTATTTGATGATAATGTGTAATGCAAACATAACAGACAAGTACTTAAGGAACTAATGATCCTGTTCTCATGTAGGACACTGTTGTCTGTAGCCATCACTGACTACTATCCTATCTTGATTAATTTTACAAACGTCCAGACATTCAAGAATCATTCAGTGCAAACTAGTAACTGATTCAGAAATAGCTGCACTTTAAGGCATGCCAGTTCTCTTCACTTCTTACCCATCCAGTTTTTCCTATTAACGTACAGCCATTCCATTGGATACTCTAACCATGTCCCTCATTCTACTAGCTTCCACTAGAGGCAAAAATATCTTCAAATTGATATCATCTTCATGTGATATGAAGACCGTACTTCATATCAGAAGGCTTTACTTAGCTGGCATTCCCTACAATCTGTTTTTTCAAAACTTTTGAAATGGTTTAAAAAGTATACCTTAAGTAAAACAAACAATTTAGTAAGTCACCTCAGATAAGATAATTGTTTGTGAAAGTTTTTTCCAGTAAATAATACAGCATGAGTTCCCTAAAATTAGTCAATTATAGAAAAACTTGTACAAAT
This sequence comes from Cariama cristata, assembly GCF_000690535.1. NCBI lineage: Eukaryota > Metazoa > Chordata > Aves > Cariamiformes > Cariamidae > Cariama > Cariama cristata. The sequence goes on from NW_009630452.1 coordinate 16,862, forward strand.
TTTCACCTCTTCAGAAAAAGAAGGCATTTTGATATAATAGTAAATTATTACCAAAAAATTTGTGTGAGTCAAAAGACCACAAAATACAGCCATTATTCACAGAGCAAAGATGTTATGTATTTCGGTGTCTCAGTCTGGTTATTCTCTTGCAAAAAGCAAATTTTATCCTTTAAATTATTACCAATACTTGGAAATTGGGGAATTCTTGAATTCAGCGAAGTTTAGTTATCAGGAAATAACACAGGTCTGGAAAAGGTAAGAATATAATTCAAGTGATAATATTTTGCCTAGATTATTTTGATTAATTATTTATTTTTATCATTATTATATTCAAGAAATATCTATTTTGCAGAAATTCTTTAATTTTTAAAAATGATTGATTTAAAAGGTAACATAAAAATTGCAATTTTGTATGTATTGATCCACTGATTACCTTTTCGTTCGAGACCACGGTAATGACTTTGCATTTTTTCATATCATGATGCAAAATTGTTAGAAATGTTCTTGTGACCAGGATTCTATGACTTTCGTGGAAAGAAAAAAAGGGAATTTAAGAACATATAGCATAGGACCCCAATTTACTAAAGGATTCTTACAGATACAGTTCTTACAGAACTAAAAATTTACTTATATGAGTATTCCTATGGTACTCAGGGAGGTTAGTCATGCTTAAAGTCAGTGCTTTGCTGAATATTTGTAGAACATGAGATCACTTAAATAAGTGTTTTGGGAAGAAAAAAAAAAAAAAGAAAAAAAAGAAAAAAAAGAAACCACAACTGAGAAGGCAGCCATCTGCTAAGTACTTCAAAAAGTTAGTCTAACTGAGAAGTTAGGCTGTCCCTGCCCCAGAAAGCATGTAATATAAGTACACAAGACAGAAGACTATTGAAAAAGACTCAGTCACGCAAACTGAAAGAACAGACATAGTTGGCAAGCACTATGTCAGTACCATATTTTGTTGTAACAAGCTTCGTTTTCTTTTTATGTTATGGTGGACGTTGTTTATCGGACTAGCAAAGGGAGGAGAAGGAAGGGAGGTGGAAATAAGAGGTACACAGCAACAAGAAGAGAAGAGGAAGAAGGGAGGTAGTAAGAAAGAGGGGACAGGATTTGGCTGATGTTCAGAGAAAGTCAGTCATCAGCACAGGAAAGTGAGCATACAGCAAAAGAACTGAGGAAATATGTTATCTGTTCCTAATTCTTCCATTTCAGTTCATCTGCTTGACAGTTTTTTTCTCTTCTATCCCTCAAGGTTGTAAGATTAAGGAAAGAAAACAGAAATGCATAAAAGCACATGTCTAGAAAATAATTAGCTCTTGTGCAGTTCTGCAACGGGGAGCGTTCGACTTTTCCACTTCCTGGGTCTTGTCCAAGATACAAATGTCCAGCCTACACCGAGGGCTCCTTCCTTCTTGATGTTTCAATTTCCTCATAACTGCAGCTTACCAGAGCAAACATAATTTGAGAATGTAACTTTTCTGAGATGATTGGTACAAATTCCTACCTGAAGAGGGGAAAAAAAAAAAAAAAAGAAAGAAAAGAAAATATTTAATTGGAAGTGTCTTATTGTGGGGAGAAATAATCTCCAATAAAATACGCAATGAAAAGCAGTGCCAAACTATTTCTGTTTTTACTCTCTTACTTCCACTGTTCCTAAAGTAGACACTGCTAAATTCCACAGATGAAAGGAAGAGTCTGAAAAGAGCAGATACCTATTTTTTCTCTCATATTTGTGTAAAGTCAACAGAATGATTTTATTCCAAAAAAAATGGATCCAAACATTATTTAAACTTAGGTTCTGGATCTAATCTGTATGCTTCTGGGACCACTATAGGTTTTCTAAGAAAAATGCTGTTGCATAGTTTTTTTACTTGAGTGCTGAATCAGTGATGACTGAGTGGACTTAGTTTCCTTCAGATAAAAATCTAGAATGCTCTTGGTCTACTAGTGTTCATTTATAAGAGCTGTAGGCTGAGTTAGGTTTTCCTGAATATAGTAGAAAGCAAGCAAAATGGTCATTTTCATAATCAGCAGCCTCTTGTATGCCTCTACAATAAATTCAGTACTTGAGAAACTGTCTCTGTCTCCCTTCAAAATCACTTTCATAACTCTGCCTCCTGCCTTTCCTACGTTAATCCACATATTTCAATAAAACATGCTTTTAATGATTTGATTTTATCTGAATTACGCCTGCACAGGCCTGACCATTTGTTTTAATGCCTCCAGTGGCAATCCTTTACCACCTACAGATATTTCATTAGATAAAGGTATTTAATCAGTTTTGCCTTCAGTCCCAAAGACAGCGGGGTGAGTGGTGCACCTACTCGCATTAACAAGGTCCGTGATTCTTTCAGGACCAATGGCTCCTCTCTGTAAGGATATGGTAGTCTGTTGTGATAGACATCATACTGCACGAGCATGCCCAAAAAGCAGATAGAGAGTCACTCATTCAATTCTAGTGAAGAAACACGACTCTTCTTCCCTCTAGTAATCTGTATTCCCACTCTTCCAAATACTTTCGAACTCTAAATCAGCTCCTGTATTCATCAGCCTTTTATAATTTCCTGTTAGTTGAGCAATGTTTGAGTTGCCTACATCTTTTTTTTTAATCTTTTCTTTCTTCTTGTTCCAGAAAAGGAAAAAACAACAAAATACACTGTTACTCTGAAAACAAGCACAAGTGGATCTGAAGAGGACTGTTTGCTTCTCACCTGCCAACACAGAATTCCTAATTCGGCATCTTGCTGAGACAAAAGACCATTTGGGAAAAAAAAGTAACACTGCACTTCAGTTTTTCCATGAATGTAAATTTTATAATGATGCCCTAGAATTAAGGTACTCTCACAGTTTCTATTATAAACCCATTTGAATAGAAAGATGTTTCAAATTGCGTGGTGCTTAGGGACATGGTTTAGTGGTGGACTTGGTAGTGTTTGGTTAATGCTTGGACTTGATGATCTTAAGCATCTTTTCCAACCTAAATGAATCTATGAGCTAAGAAGAAAATTTAAAACCATAAAAACACCACCACCACAGAAATCTTTTCCAGTGTTTCTTGGGACCTTTTTCCAGTTCAATGACAACAACAGATAAAAATGAATGTAGCTGAGAAATGTGGCTATTGCTAAATACTTCATATTTTCATGAATATTAGGATAAAGCAGAGATTAAAACTGCTGCAGAGAATACAGTATATCCATAAAATATAAAACCATGTACTATGTGTATTGGGATATAGTGGGAAGAGATAAGGTATTTTTTGAATGTTTAAACAAAAATACACTTTGCAAATCACTAAAGGTAGCTAATAGATGCTGTGGGAAGGTACCAACAGGGAGTAAACTGGACAATGGTACAGGTTACTCTTTCCTACCTCTTTTCTGAGTGTTTCAATCTAAGCTTATCCTAGTTAAAACAGAAGTCTGCATCTGTGATCTACTTTACAAGCATGACACTAAATTAAAAATGTTTTAGAAAGAGAAAATACAAGTAACGTCCAGACATGTTTTCCCAGAAATTGTCGGTTGTATTCACTCCATTCTCATGTTATGATGCCTTATTTTCAGGCAGCCCTTGTTTCCATCCAATTTTTTAGGCCCATTGGTTTCATTTCTCAAAAAACCTAAATTGGTTTCATTTTCTCAAAGATTTCCCAAGTGGCAATGTTTTCCTAATCTAGGAATTAACTCTTCAAAACTCCATGTAAGGCTTTCTTCTGGAGGCATTCCT
>NW_009630452.1:20610-22387 GCF_000690535.1 Cariama cristata
CATAGAGGAGGTTTTCGGTGTTTAATTCATTCAGGCACCACTAAAATTTCTGCTTTGTGAGTCAAAACTGAGACTATAGTCTCAAACTGCGCCAGGGGAAGTTCAGGCTAGAAATGAGGAGGCATTTCTTCACAGAGAGGGTGGTTAGGCATTGGAATGGGCTGCCCAGGGAGGTGGTGGAGTCCCCATCCCTGGAAGTCTTTAAGAAAAGACTGGAGGTGGCACTTAGTGCCATGGTCTCGTTGACATTGGGGTGTTAGGGCAAAGGTTGGACTCGATGATCCCAGAGGTCTCCTCCAATCAAATCGATTCTGTGATTCTGTGAAAAATACCAAGATGGGAAGAATTCATTCCTGCATTCTTGTTCTCATTTCTATATTAGTGGTATTACCAGGAACAACCTTAGCCAATTTTGGATGCCTTTGTATTTAAGAAGTGTTCATACCCTGAGCAGTGCCCACAGTCCATGACGTTTCCCTTAGGAAACACATCCCAAGCCTTGGGATCCCAACAACACTAGTTTCTCCAACGGTACCAGGTCCTGGTTATATTACTTAAAACCAGCTGAACTGGAAAAGGCTAATGAGTCCGTGTTTGAGCAGCAGGTCTTCATCTTACCGATGACGTCCTGCTGTCTGTGTTTGAGCACCGGAGGGTTAGCCTGCACAGTTGGACTGTGCGTGGGTGTTGTAATAATCGAGGCTTGAGAAGCTCTTCTCACTCACACACCGACAAAGTGTTGTTCATCTGGAGTGACAGTCAGGCATTGGCCCTGCAGTCTCTCTTTCTGCCAGCTAAAATGTCTCTTCTAAATAAGGCTGCAAGTGGTGAGCAAGGCTTTCTCCTCATCATCATCCCTGGGCTGGGCAGGGAAGGTGGGAAAGGCTCCCTCCCTGTCTCCAATTAGAACTGTTTTCTTCAGTCACAGTGTGAGGAAGACAAATTGCAAAGCAACTGCTGGAGAAACAAAATCAACAGGAGAGGGATAGGTGGGAGATACTGTGGTGGAGCTACTGGAGATGACAGAAAACAAACTGGAAATATTTTATTGGCCTATACTGATTAAATTTTTAATGAAAACACTGCAGTTTTGGTGAATCTCTCTAGCAAATGTTCTTATCACGTCATGAAATATTCTGGTCTTGTCACTGTTCTTTTCCACAAATGTTTTGAAACTTCAAAAGAAACACAAGTTATTCCACAGTTTGAGGAGGAGGGACAGAACAGAAATCCGCAGTCGCAGCTGGCAGTGGCAGGTGGCATAGCAGGGAACGCGCTCTGTCGGCAGGCAGAGGAGGGTTAGAACCTTACTTTAAAGTAATTCTGTCCATGCACCCTCATCTACAGCGAATGAGGCTCTTTGCACAACTAGTTGTGTCTGTGGACATGGTGCTGGGTAGCTTTGGTTTCCAGTTACAATATCCTGAGAGGAGCTCAGAGGGAAAAATGTTATCCTTCAGAGGACACTAATGTGCTACTATGGCTTATCAGGAGTGTCACCGTTTAAAGCTGGATCAGAACTTAATGCGGACCGCAGACGCTCTCTACTAACCCTTTCCTATCCCAGACGGGGAAGGAGAGGAGAAAAGGGAGAGAGATTGGAAAATTAAAACTACTTTCATAAAACAATAACAATAAAAAAGAGTACAACTATAATAATATTAATACTAATACTAATACTAATAGAAATAAAAGAAAAAATATACAAAACCAATGATGAGCTTCCCAGTGATGACCATTGAACTGCAAGCTGCAGTGGCTCCCACCCTCGGTGTGG
>NW_009630452.1:22418-51584 GCF_000690535.1 Cariama cristata
CGGGCATTCGGACATCCCGGACCGGACTCCGCAGCTGACAGGAACCAGATTCAGGAATGCAGGGATCGGGATTGGAGGCAAGAGAACGAGCAGGGTCCCACAGGGATGCCGGCCGTGAAAAGAGACAGTTGACCCTTGTGATCCCTTAGTTTTATACTGAGTATGATGAATATGGGATGGAATACCTCGTTGGTCAGGTTTTGGTCACCTGTCCCATCTACTCTTTCTTGCAGGTGTGACCCTTTTACACCTTTTCTCTTTTGGACCGTAAGAGAGCCAGCAGTGACCTTGGTTCCCACAGTAACAAGTACAAACATGGACCTTTCTGCATACCAATCCCATCGTTACTTCAGTAACAACTATAAACATCGAGCATTATCAAGTCTGAAAGCAGACAGGGTCTGAAAAACATGTAGCTAACTTCAGAAAGTGCACTTACTTAGAAGAAACTTGACTGAAGGAAAAGCTACTGAAAGGAGAAATAGTCCTGTTTTAGCCAAACCAGGACAAGGAGGAAATTTGTCCCCTACTCTCGTGCACACTGCGACATGGGGGGAATCGCGTGTTCTCCTGTTTCCCACCTGCCCCAGTGACCCTACACCCCGTGGGGCCATTCAGCACCCGCTAAGCCCTCCTGCTCGGAAGAGAAGGCCTTGTGTGTGGTACGAGAGGGCCCCAAATAATCTTAGTCTCATAAGGGCTGTCATCTCATCAGCTTCCTAGAGCCATGGTGCTGCCTAGATTAAAGTGAGCAGCAAAAGAATATCCTCCAAAACTTATTCCGTGCCTTATTCCAGATATATGTATAAGGTACGATAATGATGTGGCTCTCCATCCAAACGTGAAGCTAAAGCAATAGTAATGAATAAAGATTTCTAGATTATAGTCACTTAGCCTTTGTCCATAATAAAGCTCTGGCTAGCAGGTCAATTTAAAGCAGGTCTCTGGGGACACTGAAATTAATGCTTTCATTGCACCATAAAAGTCTCAGCAAAAAGCAGGGAAATAAAGTAAATCTACTGTGGATGTTAGTGCCATTAGAACATTATCCAAGGAAATTAGACACATTACTGAGGAAAAGCATGAGACTAGGAGAAAACCCCCACAAAATTAACAGTACACATTTTAACCACTGTGACCAAGTTTATTGCCTCTTATTTCCTGAGTTCAGAAAAATTGTCAGCAGCCACAAAACACCTGGAGTTTATATTACTATGTGTTAAATTGTGTTTATGTACTTGTAAAACAGTGCTACATTGCTACTGGTCTTTAAAAAGACTCTTGTCTAAGAAGCTCCCCAGAGTTACCTACTATGTGTGAAAAAAAACCCTTTACATTCAAATCTGAGAGTGTTCTCTACATACCTGAGAGGTAGCTCTTTTTTTAAAAAGAGATCTTTCTAAGCAGCATAATTAGAGGAGGACAGAGGGTAAAGAAGCTTCTTTAAATACCATATTCATTTGCAAAGCTGGGTTTAAAAACGTTGATTTCCATTATTTTGTACAGGTTCCTAAGCTACAGATCCCACTTCAGAGAAACCAACGAGAGGAAGCTGGAAGCAAGTTGAAATGGCCGTCTTCTCCGCTCCCCTCCGCTGAGGCAGACGTGCCAGCCGTACAGCCAGATTACCTCTGGCCTCTCCTTTTCTTTGAGAGAGGTTAAATTGCAAGGCTTTTTGCTAACTTGTAAATAAAAAAATAATAGATTCTATTGCAATAAAACCAATTCTTATTCATTGTACCTTGAAAGCATAATTTTGAATCAGAATCCTGTCTTGATTAAAACAAACATTTATTGAATACATTAATAAATTAAGCATATAACCAAGTACACTTGTATATTATGTTAGCATTTCAAATGATTACAGCTTCTCCCCGCTCAATTCCATACTACCTCTGTTAGTAGCACTTAAAAAGAATAGCAACAACTTTCCAGAGTACATTGAAGACATGTTTTTACAAAGGCCCATGTTACAGTGCTGTCAGATTTCATGACTCCACTGTAGCATCAAAACATTGTTCCTCTAAAATAAAGTTAGTTTATTTTCTTATAGGACACATTTATACACATGGTATCGTTCTGAAATTGACTTTGGAGATAACCTAAAAATAGGTCCTCTTTTATCGGCCTGTATATAGTACTGATATTGTAACATTGCTTTCACAACATTATGGTGAAGGTTGTATTAGCCTTATATCATAAACTCCTATTTCTCTGCATTTTATAGTCATGATTTGTACTGTGCTTCAAACTGAAATTTGCTGCTAAAAGTCAAAGTTTCACAAAAGTCTGAAAATATCCACAGTATTCATCTTTTCTATTCTGGGTGCAAAAAATAAAGGATGTTTAGACATAAGTTTGTGTGTGCGTATAAAGGCATTGAAGTATGTAAATACTTCTGTTTATATACTCAAGTTTAAACTATCTTTATGTATACATATTGTCCTGGTTTTGTCTGGGATAGAGTTAATTTTCTGCTTAGTAGTTGGTACAGTGTGTTTGGGATTTAATGTGAGAATAATGTAGATAACACACTGATGTTTTAGTTGTTGCTGAGTAGTGCTTATCTGAAGGATTTTTTTCAGTTTCCCAGGCTCTGCCAGCGAGGAGGTGCACAAAAAGCTGGGAAGGAGCCGATCACTGCTCAAGCATCAGTCAGCGGGTGGTAAGCAATTGCATTGTGCATCACTTCTCTTTTCTTGGGTTTTATTCTTTTGTTATTTTCCTTTTCATTACAGTTACTACTATTACATTTTATTATTATTATTGTTAGTATTATATTTTAGTTTACTTTAGTTATTAAACTGTTCTTAACTCATGAGTTTTACTTTTTTTTTTTAATTCTCCTCCACATCCCACTGGAAAGGGGAAGGAGAGACCATGAAGCTGCTCAGTGTTTGGTTGCCAGGTGGGGTTAAACCACGACACACACCCCCAGCTCCCCCATATATGAATACGTACATAAATATACATATATATGCTTGTGTTGATATAATTCCAAAATATTTAATTCATTTTCTCCCCTCTGCTTGTCTCATTTTGTGTTGTTAGCAATATCAAAGCAGTATGCTTAGCAAAGGATCATCCTCTAGCCACGGTCATCTGAGACTTACGGCCGCTCTGCCTTTGGGAAGGAGAAGGGAGAGGAGCCAAAGAGGGAGAAGAGACAGAGCATGGTAACACTATTAATGGAAATTGTCTCCTGGAAATTGTCCCCACAAAGTCTTTCATTGTGCTAAAGACTGAGGGAGATGGGTCTGGCTGCTGTCTTTGCCCCCATTTTGCAGCACCCAGCCCTGAAGAAGATGAGTAAACCATGGCCATGACCGTAAGTTTTTAGGTGCACTCAGGTGTCCTCTTTAACAGAATGCTGAGTGCAATCTTGGTATTAGTTTTGCTAGGAGGTGAGCAGTTATTCCTCAATCCCTTATTTAGTAGTTTTTCCAGTGAACTAGGTGTAGAAATGTATTTGCCCGACAGAATTCAACTGTCTGAAGGTACAGTACATAAAGCATAATCAAGTATTGTATTCACTCCTTTGCTTGGCTTAACATGATACAAAAACACGTAGTTCATTTGTTTAAGGTTTACAATATTGCATATGATTTTTTTTTTTAATTAATGAACATTTCCCCAGAATTATTTATTGCATGTGTTTATGTGTTATACTTACTCTGGCTTGTGAGACCGGTTAGATGTCTTTTCTGATCATGAGTTTGCCACCATAGTCCATACTTGAATCTGTTTAGATCAAGTTAGCTTTATAACAAACTGAATACGCTTTCGTTTATCAAAAATTAGGATATGTATAATCCTTCAGCCTTTTTCCCCAATGAGGTGTCCTTTAATTGGAGCTGTTGTAGAATATGGTCTTTTTTTTTTTTAAGCTTCTAGGACAGGGAGAGCATATGGACAATTTTCACACTTACATTAGTTGTAACAGTCTTTTATCTTGTTCACTTCCATATCCTTGACACCCTTTCAATGCACATCTTCTCAGTATTCACTTTAAGAGACAGAGAATAATTACTGGAGAAGTTTGAAAGTGCACTGCTTCTGAATTTTACTGAACATATTTTGATCTTGCTTAAACTTGCAGCTAAACTACTCAGCACTGGTTTCACTCACCTGTTTCTGGCCCACGACTTTGGTCACTGGTTGTTTTGCCAGTAAAGGTACAAGCTCAAGAAACCACGAATTCTCCAACTGGAAAAGCCTTAACACCTATTAATACAGAAATCAGTCTCTTGGTGCAGGGCACGACATGAACAGATAGACTAGAAATGGTACAGCTCCTCAGGTTTTCTTTGTATGTACTACAGAGTAGAGCATAAAGTTATTAATACTATTTTTCCCAAAGTGGGAGATGTAAATTACGTGATTGTATTTGTATGGTGAGTATCGTGAGCACCAATATTGTGGTCTGCTCCGTTCAAAACCAGGCAATAGTGAAGGAAAACTGATCAGCTCTTCAGTTAACAAAAACCGTGACAGAACTATTGACTTTATGCAGTTACACCAGCTGCTTCAACCTTTGCTATAATCAAAGGCAATCAACTGAAACTGCTCTGAACTGTTATTTTTCTTAAACTAAAGCTAAACTTGAAACAGTATTTTGAAATGTCTGAACATGAACCCAAACCGAATCCAAGTCTTCACTTACACTTCAACTGAAACCAGAATTGTACTGGAAAATGCATTGCTTGTGGTATACACGTTATTTTCTTTGGGTGTTAAAATATCTTACTGCAAATGAATCCTTCCACCACAATGTTTCCTACACTGTTTATGTCAGATTTATCTTCCTTTTGATGCATACCCACCCTATTAACCTTCTCTCTGGGGCTATAGGTCTGCATGTAAGACAAATACAGCTAATAATTATAATAGTAGTCTTTCTTCACTGGTTAACAGGCTTGGCCAAAACAAACTTCACCTGACATTTGTATATTTGTAGACTGCAAAGATTGTTATTGCTACTTATTCATGTTCCTAATTAAGCAATTTGAAATTAAGGGCAATGTTCTTCTTTAGATATAATTAAAACGGTATTTCACAGAATAGTGCCTGAATTTCCTTATCTCACTCTGTGCCAATTAACTTGGCCCGATTTGCTTGCTAAAGTGTTTGGGCCAATTTAATTAGCCTGACTTCACTCTCTCATTCTGTATCTGAGTATTGCAGAGTTGGTGTTTAGCTCCATGGAGTGACCGTAATGAATCAGTACGTAATTGGGGAGTAATTGTTTTAGTAATGAGAAAGGACAAAACAACAGTCCATATCGTTATGTCATTTTTTAAAGCAGAATTTCTTGCGTGAGGTCAGTTGAGTAAAAAAGCTCACAGTCTTCTTGCCTTGGGAGGTCCCACTAGTGTCTCTGCTGTGTGTGAGAAACCCTAACAGGGGAGCCAAGTGACAGAATGACAGCTGTCATAGCTCAAAAATTAAATCAAGATTTTAAAAACAATCTATAAATCATTAATAAAGGTGCTTAAAAGTTTAGGTAAATAAAATCAGTGATAATCTTTTATAGCATTACAATCTATTCCAAGAAAGGGGAAAAAACAGCCACAAAATTCCTTGCATTAGAATGTTTGGCACTTACTTAGTTTGTCTCACCTTCTAAGTGCTTTATAAATATTTAATTCTGCCCAATATTCTTCTGCTATGAATTACTGTTATTACTGTTGTGATTATTAATATCCTATTCATGCATTTACTTACTTTTCCAAAAGACGGGATTGAGGAAGATACAGTTGGAGGGTTTATAAAAGAGATAAATTAGCCTGGCATGGGTAAGGTCAGTAATCTGGCCATAAGAGAGATCTCATTTCCAAATCTTTCTTATCACATGGTATGCTAACACGTTCCGGACTCCATCGCCGTGACACCAGTGGGTGTAAAACAGAGAAAGGCAAGGAAGTGAGAGTATCGCACTGCTCAAATCAGAAATATAGGGAGAGGGTGATTTTCTGAGCATAAAGGCTAATATGCTGCCCAGCCATGTTATACTCAACTCAAGGCAGCTGACATGGGAGAGCGGTACTTCATATCTCTTCCTCTACCATGCAGTCAAGGAAAAGTGAGGCAAAATCTGGTCTGAAAGTACTTATCAATATCATAGAAGAATTTTGATACGAAAAGTGAATTTAGAGTTCAGACTTTCCTAGTTCCCAGTTACCTGCTCTGCTCGGTCACTTGAAATCACTGAACTCTAATCTAGGGGAGGAAATTAAATCTGCACACACTTTTGGATTTGGCAAACGTTTATTTAAGCTAAGGGGTAGCTAATGCCACAGGTGGACCTCGTGGAGTTCCTTTGCAGAGATCCTACTCATTGTGGAGTAGTGGTGGTGGTGGTACCGAGCAGTTGTGCCTAATTGTGCAGATACAGTCTTTATCTGCCGCACATGAGAAAAATGACATTTTCTGAGATGCATATAAATTCAAAAATAAAAAGGAAATTATTAAGGCAGTGAGGATCCTGGAATGAAATTTATATTAGTGGAAATGAGAGGGGTAAACTGAGATTAGAGAGGGGGGCAAGTTTCCACAGCCCCATCCTGATCAGATCACAGAGTTGCTTATGTCGTGCAATCCGATTTACATTGCTACTGGTGTCACTGGGGGCAGTAGGATAGTAGGCATCCTCCCTCCCTCCCAAATGCTATAGATCTTTTCAATGATTTAATAGAGTCTGAATGCAAGTAAGAGTAGTTAGTGGATATTGGCAGCACAGTAAAAACATCAGCTGTACTTCCTTTAGCGTGAATTCCCTTTCGACACAAAGCAAAGCCATTTATATGTACCTCCCTTTATTTACAGTGTGAATTAAACCTGAGGTGTGGCACTCAATCTTCTATTCAACCTTTGGAGAGGCAAAGTAACCCTATGTGGGTTTTTTTGTCTTTCAGTCAAATTCATCTTCACAAAACTATTTTCCAACTATTTGCATTACATGACCATACAGAGAGCAGTCAGGAAGCCACAGATCCCTTCAAGATGCAGTTCAGGAACACCACCAAAACTCCACAGCTAGATTCAGGCTGCCTGCAGTTACGAATGGGAAGAGATGGAAATGATGTAAAACTAGTGTGGGCTGACATCCAAAACTGAACTGAACGTGGACTTGGAAGTTATGAGCTGAAGGCTGTGAAATGGAATTAGAAAAGTATAATCGTTCTTTTCTGCATTACTCTGTACTTTGTGGTTCTTCTAAGAATGAGGAAACACAACACCATGACACACATACATACATAATGTAACTAACCCTTTTTTCTCCATGCACGTGGAAGAACTGCTATAGGATACCATTCTCCTCCAAAAATGGCCAAAAGCGTATCTTTCATGAGGGAACAGGAGTGTACCTGATTATACGAACCAGCATGACTCAGTGGCAATCTAGGCATACACATCTGGGTCACAGAACTGAAAATTTCTGATAGTCAATTTATTTGTATTTCAGTTAACACAGATTTGAGTCATTAGGCAATTCAGGTCAGGAAAAGCTTGCTTTCCCCTGGCAGATTCTAGCATTTCATTATTATTGAATCTGAGGAGAGGAAGAGGAAAGAAGTGTATACAAAAACAGAATACATAAGATTTAAGAATTAATGCATTTATTCTATAAAAAAGTTATATTATTAAACTCTGTTAAAAGGGAAAAACCAGTAACTGACACATAGCATCATCTTAGCTAGTAAAACATATGTTGAGGCTCCAGACGGAGCCCCAAGCTGACCATGTCCATTTTGTGCAACCACAGCAATCACTTACTGCTGGTGTTTTGCATCTTATTTCTCCTGCACTAGTCTATTTGTATGGACCATTTATTTTAATACGTATGCTTCAATAATTAAATGACAGAACCTAAAATATTTGCCATCAGTAGCTGCCACAGTTTGATTATTTCTCACAGTTTTTCAGTTTTATTACTTATTCAAACATCTGGGTTAGGTTTTGCAATTCTTATGTTAAATATTCTATGAAAAAAACCTAGTATATATCTTTATTTCTGCCCTATGCCATCTAGTTATTGTAACCAGTAATTTCTGATCATAGATCTAAAGCTGTGTGGAGTTTGATTTGATTTGATTAGTTTATAAATATATTAGATAAAGCAAATATTATTATTTTCCTTAGTACTGCTCGCTCTCTCTTTTTTGCCAAGCATTGAAGGTAAATCAGGCCTTCTCTTGCATTTCTACAACAGCATAAGGAAAATGCTCAACTGAATTAACATGCATTAAGATTCATAAATAGCTTACTGGCTAGGGAGCAGTTGTGGTTGTGTCTGGGTCGTGTGGTCAAGTTTCACAGTCAGATGGCTAGAAAATAACATCTGAGGTTCTGGTTACATTCACACACCTAAATGTAAACATCTCAACTCGGTCTATGTCAGTGTTTTTGATGATAATAAAGTTTGTTCCTTTTTCATTTAGACCTAATTCACACCAAAGAGAAGTCTCTTGATGTGAATCAATATAATCTGGATTTATAGCAGTCTTAGTAAGTGCATACTAGATATTCTGTTCACAAGTCATCTATAAATTTTTTTTTAATTTGCATTATCCCTTGTTAGCAGTAATCAAAGGAGGTACCATTTGTTTTACGTTCTTTTTTCAAATGCAACATGCAATTAGTTTTTCTGATCGTGTGGCATGAAAAATTTAGTTGGAATTAAAAAGAAATTTCAAAATTACTGATCACCTCATACTGTGCGTGTTTTTCTTCATGTCTAACTTATATATGCAAAATATCTACTGTGGAAGCACCATTCAGAGCTGTGAATGACAAATTCTTGCTCACCTGCAGATAGAGGTATACTTTTACAAGCATTTATTTAAAATTGGACTCACATGTCTGTGATTGACTTAACGTTTGCAGAGGGAAGGCACAAAGCAACAGCTCAGGCAAAGCTGAAAAGGAGTTTGAGGAGTAGAAAGAAGCAAAGCATCTTTATGAGTGAAGCAATCATTGCAGCGCTTTTCAAACCTAAAGATTAACAAAATTATTGTACAAAGAGTACGCATGCAACTGAGGCCAACAGCAATCAAAAATAATCTGCTCAGTCATGCAAAACTAAAAAATATTATTTTCCAATGCTAATTTTCTTAATATGAAACTGCCTGAAGACCTTTTTTTATTTCAGACTGAAATAGAAGTAGGGAATTGCCTGTACTCCTCCACAGGCAACTGCCTTCAGAGTAAATTAATCCAACAAACTCTTCCATGGTGTGTTCCGCAAAACATCCAGAGCTTCTCATGAGGGTCGGTGGGTTCTCAGTTCTCCACAGTTTCAATAAACCTTTTACAGAAAGGCTTTTAGAGGGTTAATATAAAATACAGTTACTTTTTGCCTTTGGCTATTTTGCCCTACATCTTACTTCAGGTGCTCTGTAGTGCTTTGGACCATTACTGTAGAAAACGGTAGGATTGTCAACAAATGTCTCACATAAGTAGGCTGGTGGCAAGGCTGATGGACCAAAGTTAGAACTAACAGCTCACTACAACTGAAATTTATATCCCTTGTTGAGGATTAGAGCTACTTAAGGGGAAATATTTCATTAACCTTTCTCAAGTCAGGAACAGTAGCAGAACTACTGTTGTGAGCATATTAAACTGGATTTTGCCTAAAATCCTAACATATTTAATCCATAATCTTTTGGAATTTTCTTCAGGAGATACTTTGTATAAACTTTCAAAAATTGACTCGTCACCAATCTTCTATCACATTAGCAGTCCCTGCCTTCCATAATGTCCCTTTTTTATAGACAAGCACTTTAGTAAATTTATTGGGATTTCACAGGGAGTCTGACTCATGAGAGTAGATTTTGGCATTTGTTAAAGATTTGCCTTTCTCAACCTTTGCTTCCTCCAGGAAGTCAGGGGCGAGGGGAAGGGAATCATATTTAGACTATATTAGAGCATGTGGTATTCAAAAGACATTTTTAAATCTAGTTTATCCCAAAGTACAAAATCAAAAGTTTTTCAGCAGAGTCAGGATGTGGATGATATTAATGTTGTTCCAACAGATGGACCAATGTTTGAAGAAAGTTAAAATGCTGTTTTCCGAGAGAGACATAAAATATCCATTTTTTTATTCACAGCTGGTCTTTTTTCTTTTTTCCTGTGATTATGTTGTTGAGAAAGCAGTGGTGATCCAATACCAATTGTCTGACTCCTCCCCTCTGTATTGGTCTTCAGGTCGGAATTCAGACCAAAGCATGGTGGATAATTGTTAATGACTGGTTTATTTGACTGCTGCATTTTATGTGCAGGAATTTCACTTTGCAGACTGTGATTTTCTTTGGAAGGCTCCTCTACCTCATCTCTCCAAGTTTCCAGTTCAGGACTATTGTCATGAAGATTCCAAGTTATACATTGATTTTGAATAACTCAGCATCATCATCTGGTGTTTATGACTCATCTCTTACCTACAAAAGAGCAGTATCTGAGTCTATCCATGTCATTCAAAGGCAAAGCTCTCATTTCCTTCAGCACTGCAAAATGAAATCTTCTGCTCTTCTTCTCCTAGTAACATTACTGGAACAAGGTGTTTTGTACTGGACTACTGAGCTGTTCATACAGGACTGAGCCCCAAGACTCAGCCTCATGATGGTTTCATTATATTTGTAGGTATGTTAGACCCCATGACTGGAGTTCACTGGTATTAGAATAATAGTCTGTGTTGATTTTGTGGGTTTTTTTAGTTGACATGACCTCATTGCTCCAATTTTCAGCTAATACTGAATTTAAATTTAATTTTTATAGAATTTTCAGCTCTAAGAGCATGTACCTCCACATTTTCTTATTGTGAAGCTGACTTCTGTCTTGTGTTTTCATTTTTTAAAAGATACATTTTCACATGAATGTGGTAATTCTTTAGCTTGGGGAAGCTGTTTGTTTATTTCAAAGTATAAAGCTTAAAGAAAAATAATGTCAATAATTAATTTCATGAAAAAATCTGGAAAAAAAAAAAAAAAGGAGCTTTATTGATTTTGTATTTCAGATTATGATCTCTAATAGTAGGATTTCCTTAGTTCCCACCGCATCCATCTCAAATCACTAGATAAGCACACAGGTGGTGAAACCCTTCTGTCCTGAGACTGGTTTACTGTCACACATATGCAGAAGCACATCACGTAAAAGTTAATCTACATCTGCTTCCAAAGTGAGCATGCTCTTTACATTTACCTTTATGGCCACAAGACTATATATCTGTTTTAAGATGCCTTAGCATCCCAACCATTGATATTCTTATAAGATATTGTCAGTGGAGCACTGGGAAATTTCAAGCAGCTGAACAGAAGACATAATTTCCAAGCAGCATTACCCATTTCTAGTGACTTGTCAGTAACCGGGCGTGCAAAGAATGTAGTGATGATTTGGAATGAGGCATGTGAAGTTTGCTCAACACCAGTTACCTTTGTGGATGCAACTTAGAAGTACAACAGTCTCACTTTAGACAGTAGGACAGGTTGGCAACTAATTTCTTTATGTTATCCAGACCTGACCTTTTGGAAGGACATTCTAATCCTCTGTCCTGTCCGAATCATAGTTCCTTGTAACTCTCTGTGTTTGGAGTTGAGAAAGTTAGCGTGAATTAATAATAGATGGATATTAAAAGTTAACTGTTATTTGACAAGGGGAAATATCACTTTTCAGTCCATTAATCTGAACTGGTTTAAGTTATCATGTAAACTTTCTATCTAAGTACACAGGAAAACTTCGTTCTGTGAAGTTGTGTGCAGGAATAGATTCTGCAATATGTGATCCTCATAAACAATTTCTCACTCTCGATATAGTTTGATGTGTCTCTGTCATTGAGTCTCAGAGTCATCAGCTGAAAAGTAATTCAAATTTGACTATTTCTTTCTACTAATACTTCTGTGGAAAAACGTATGTATAAAAGATATGTTAAACCAAGATGTATCTGGAACGAAACAGTCTTGTAAACTGAGTCTTTTCCTTAGAGATCTGTTTAATTACTGTTTTTAACATCATTAACACAGGTCATGGGTTGGCGCAAAGTCTTCCAGACATTAGATGTTTTCTGACATGAACTATTTAAGAGAAGTGCTAAATCTATATACTGTAGCAGTGATCAAGAGAGAAAGCAATAAGAAATTATTGACACATCCATAGTGGGGTTTTTGTAAATTTAGATTAAATAGCTTCATTACACCTACAAAGCATATATCAGTCAACTAATGATCCCAAGCATTAATTTTCAGATTTCAGTTAAGACTTGAATTTGTCACTTCTATCTTTAGCCTACTTGTGAAAGTTATATAAAAGCATAGTATACAGAGTTTACCATATTTCAGAGAAAAGCTGCCTAAATACTGAAAGCTTTTGTATCATCTTACAGAAGTACTTAGTAGATTTCTTGTTGCAAGGATCGTTCCTAGCGATGAACAAGAATAGAACGAGCAAACGAAAAGTGTGAATGGTTTAATAATTGTATATTTTCTCACTTTTCTGAAATGTTATTAATTTCTTGTAAACCTCAGCTTATGTCTATTTCAAAGCAGTCCAGGACGGTTAGAACAATACTTAGTTAGCATTCCACACCACAGAAGAATTCACGGTGCCATTTCAAAACACTACTTAATTACACATTAACTGTCTGCCCCTGTGTTCCCTCTCTAAACAAAGTTCCCATTAACATCAAGGGGAAATGAGTGCAAAAGGACAGGGAATGTGATTAATTATTTGATGTGTGCTACAATAATCAATTTAAAAGTAATTTTAATGTTTGGGGAAGTACTTAATTTAATTACAAGAAAGCATAACTTACTGATATATTTTAAATTCTACCCATTTTGTGCATTGAGAGCATCCCTTATTTATTTCAATGTTTTGTTTATTGTTGCACCATTAAAAGATAAATCAGACATTGTTGTACAGATTTTCAGGATCTTTTGACATATCAACATTAATATTGAATTTGTTTCTCCAGAAATTTGGCATGCATCTAGCCAACTGGATCCCTGCAGAATGTCAGCTTTACACGAGTGACAGTGGTCTCCCTGCAAATAACTAAGTGCATTGAAGTTACCAGAGAAAGAGTTTCGTTAACCAAATTATTTATTGCATTAGATTTTGCAGTCCATGCATATTAAGAAATTAGTAACAAAATTGTCATAGTCTACTTAATTACTTTCTACATGCTGCTTACATCAGACCTCGATGAATTCTCCTAAAGTGCATTTGGAATTGAACTGAAATACCTAAGCAGTTTGCAGAAAGATTCTCATCCTCCCTCTCTTCAGGAATGTTATTCCTCCTTCACATGGCTGAACCCTTTCTGCAAGCCATAACTGAAATATCGCACCTACATCTACAAGGGCAGCTCAATTGCTGTTTAATGGAACAGCTCCTCAGAAGTTCCCATGGAGGAGCGTATCTTTCAACAGCGCATAATTTCCTGATGATATTTGTTATTTTTAGAATCTCTCTAAAATTAAGTAAGTACAAAGATTATATTTTTGGAAGTATTTTCCATCAGGAATGTTATGCTGAAAGCCTTGGGACATATTCTGGCAGTTATTGGGGCTGAAATATGCATATTTAATTTTACTGAGGACTGAAATTGCACATTTGAGACAGAGAAAACTTTCTGAGTGCCTTCCGTGGAACTATATTTTCTGTAGAAGTATTTGGTTTGAGCATTGAAAACATGACTTGTCAAGTTATATTCAGTTAACCAATGTTGGGTCACTGAGCTGGAAACAATATTCTGTGGTGTTTATACTTGACTTTTTCTTCATGATTGCATCAATGAACAATAGTTTTAGTGATGTGGATTTTATAGCATGAAAAGACCTCCAGTCAGGGAGAACATAAAGTGAGTGCAAGGCACTGAATGCTACGACTAGAACAACTACATTAGGGAAGGGTGAAGCTCCATTTCATCATCTGGTGCTACAGGGATCACCATCCTTCTTCAGCAATTATCCCTTCAAGAGAGTGACCATGTGGTGCTGAACTGTAACCTGACTTCTGTATTTAGAACTGAGTCTATTAAATGCCACGAAAAGCTCATATCCAAGGAGAAATGAACTGGAAATAACCTGAAGCAACAAAGAGCTTCTTAACAGCATTCTGCTGAGAAGGTCACAAATTTCAACATTTAGAGACTCTTTCTCTGTGATGCTGATCAGGACAGCACAGCTGCTCTGACTGCTGTGGAGAATAGAGACCAAAAAATTACTCCCTTGACTTCTCTCCAGCTACAAAAGTCCTAGAAAGCAAATAGGGGTTTGGTGGCCTCCCCCCCCCGCCACCCCCTTATTTCAAAATGACATGAAACTATTTTTGCAGTAGAAAAAAACACTGCTTTATCTTGTCGGAATATTTTTTGGTTTATCCCATCTCCTTTTTCCTATCTTTTTTAGTATACAAGCAACACAACATACTAGGAAATAACTAAATTTGTAAGACTCTTTGCGTCTGAAGAATTGTAAATTATGGCACCTTGGAGCTTCATTACCCTTTTCTGAGGACTATATTTCAGGAAACAATTATATTCAGACTTGTAAAGGCATAGCTCTCGTGTTCAGAAGAGCAATAGCAAGTGCAAATTTCAGCAATATTGTAATACAATATTGTAATTGTAATACCTATTTTGATGGCAATATTGTAAAGTGTAATGATTTTGTCTGAAGTTTTGTGATGGTGCTTGTCTTAAAACTGGTTGCTGAAAATATGATGTGTTCACTGAAAAGCACGTGTCAGAAACTGTGGTTATGTAAAAAGGCGAATAAATGGGCCACACACACTTTTAATAATTCTTTTCTTAACATTTTGGTTGTCTAGCAATTTTTAAGTATTTGAAGTAGGCATGACTACAGCTGGTTATGGTGCCTAGGAGCATAGTTTAGACTGTAGTGGATTGTCCTGAGATAATTTGCACTTATAGGATTTTAATAGAATTACTGGATCGAAACTGTAATTCATTCATAGTCCAAGCATATGCTTAGTCTTGTGCTTGTGCATATATCTGACACAAAACTTCACTGGAACTGAAAATGCATTTTTTGTAAATACTCAACATTCACAGAAACTTTGCGCCCTCCATGAATGTTCTTCTCTGTTAAATAATTCACTAGAATACATTATTAAGAAAGTGAATATGCATTCATAATGAGCACGACCAAAATAATATATAAATATCAGTAACACAGCTGTAGTCTGGCAGAGGTAGAGCCTGTTCATCGGTGGTGGACAAGAGTTACTGGAACGGTTCTATAACCACCACCGAAGTTCTGGCACAACCACAGCACACCAGCAGCAAGCTATTGTAAAAATACTTTTTTAGCATTCATTCATGTTTTGGGCTACCTAAAGCTACTTTATATCGCCTGTACATCTGTCTTGGATCCTTAATTGTCTGATCTTAAGACAAAGACTAACACTGCTTGGGCCTCATGGGTAAATATATTTACTCATGCCTATCAAAATAAATTTTAGGAAAATCTTGAATTCTTAGAGATTGATCATCACAATATTTCTGGAGAGAGAGGGGAAAAAAAAAAACACACACACACAAAAAAAAAACAACTAGAAAAACTCCACAGATCTTTTACAATCAGCCTACTTAGACTGATTCACTTGGTGATGAATTTATGTGCTATATATAATCAGGCCAACACTGAATAATGACATCAACTTTGAGATGAGTCAGAAATCAGTGCAGCGTTGTCATGCCCTATTGTTCTTTTAGTATACTGTGACTTTATCTCAACACACCATAAACTAAACAGACTGACACTTCCAGGACACGTTCAGGAAGGGGAGCACAGCAGCCTAAAATTACTTTTTTCTCTACTGCTGCAGTTGTGTTTTCTGCATGTGAGAAAACAGTCATGGAATGGAGTAAGACTAGAAAAGGGATGGGATTAGTGAAGGTCTGATCACATCCTAGGAACATTTTAATCATTCAAGAATATTCTTGAAAAGAGTATTAGACTGATCACTCTGTATACCTCAGGCAGCTTGTCAATGATGTATTTCAAATGTGTTCCTTACAGTGCATTCACATAATTTACAGCAATAAAAGTATCAGGATACAGTTCAGAAGGCTGATAAAGTTCTAGGGAAGCCAAAACACAGAGGGTTGAAGAGAAAAAAGAAAAAAATGTAGTTGCTCTGAAAAGCCAGAATGAAACTTGATTTCTTATAGGTTGGGTCCTTCTTCTGAACATCCTATTTCTTCCTTTTTCCCGTAATAACCCCTGCCATGTCCTTTTACAATAAGCCTACTTAGACTGATTAGCTAACAAGTTACACCAAAATTCTTTTGGCCCCAATTATTTGTCTGAGCTTGATTAGAGTAAGTGAGGTGCAAAACTGTCCCTGGAAGCAAAGAACTGGAAAGACTGAAAGTTATGAGGCAAGTCACCTCGTCCCATACCTGGGGGCCCCATTGGAGTGACAAAACCTGGCCAGATCCCAGACGTCAACAGAAATGAAGAAGCCAAAGAAATTTGGCAGAAAGGTCTAGAAAATATATCCAGCAATTCCCATGGTTTCAACTGACCTGCAGAATAAACTTACAAGGTTATAAACATGACTTTTGTTTGTCCTTCAACAGAGTAGTGATATTCTCAATTCTGTTCCCCCGTGTAGTGAATTATCATGATACTAGTGCTTCTGTGGATGCAGCCTGGTACCCTCAGGAGTTAATCCAGTTCTTGGTTTCTATACTTTGAAAGAATAGTCATGTAGTGGGTCGAAACTGCAAAATTAATGACATATTTGTTCCACTTTTCTTTTTTTTTAATTAACAGTTTGTCATAAATTTTTGTGAGCAAGATGCTGTTTCAATTGATCACTTCCTAAAACAAACTCTTTTTCTCCAATATTGACAACTTGCAGAAAAGAGAAATGAATAACGTGGTATAAACGAACAGCAGGCACTCACTGGCCCGTGAATACGGCAAAGAATTCAAGCAAGCATTGCAAGTAAAGCCAGGTTAGCTGATGGGATGAAGCCCAGGCATTTTAGAGGTCTCTGAGTCCTGTCAAGCTCTGAGAAGGTCAGGCACGAAAGAGGGAGGGAATGTCAATAATGTATTTTGAGACAGGTTTTTTTGTTGTTGTTCATTCACAGTAACAAATAGGAAAGAAAGAAAGAGTGCACAGCTCTGCCTTAGTAGTCTTTATATCAAATCTTTAACAAAAAAAGATTCCCTGTGCCCAAATAGTGAACAGTCCAAGTGTCATCTTGGTTTTCAGTCTAAGCAAGCTGAATCCAAGTTGACTGTATGCTCCAGTTGAACTGTTCGTTGTTTTTATATGTATGTGTGCATATATACATATGTGTGTGTATATATATATATATATATAAACGGAAAAAAATCGGAAGCCTTATGCTTATAAGAGCTTGGGGTTCTGGAGCTATTTTCTTCTTTTACCTCAAGACAAGTATCTCCCTGCATGTGAGTAGTTTAAACTGTTTCTAGGTTTGGTTATACATATGTTTTAAATGGTAGTTATAGTCTGTGGCTCTGAGATGAAGTGATTAGGATCCATTTTCTTTTTTGTCCTTCCTGACTAGGACGTGAAAAATTAATGTCTTTATTTAACATTCTACTTATTCTGAAGTTTCGAAAAATACCATTAATAACATTCATTACTAATAAGCCATATGGCATCTAGACGACCAGAATTCAGACTTCTTATGCTCAGCACTCCATAGCACAATGATAAATGACCATCGTTCGCTCCCATCACTAAATAACACTTGAGGAACCGGAACTTCTAAAAGATGGGGGACAAGGGTGTCTACATATGCTTATAGACACATACCCCAGATATAGTATTTCCATTCATTAAATGCAGTTTTGTATAATGATATTATACTACATAACTTATAACTCACTGTTAAATTTTTGGATGTTAAGCCTGAAAAATTGAGAAGACCCCAACTTATTTCACAAAGGTGGTTTTGTATTGAAAGACTGGAGAAAAGGTAAGTCCACAGTGGGGGTCAGAGCAGTTTTAAATGCAGATGTGTGCTGGAATTATGCCTTGCTAAGCCAGTGGACGTTGTTAAACACACATAGCAGAAGAGGCGAGCTGTTGGAAATATCCATGTCAGTCTGTGGTATTTAAAGGAATAAGGTCATAAATTCTTCCATATCCAACGCTAACATGCTTACACATAGAGCAAGACTAAGAACAGAACTATCTGTAGGAAGTATTGAAAATCTGATTTAATAAAATAAACATCGCTAATTTCTTATCAAGCTTTCTTTTCGTAGACACTTTAAGAAACAAATGGTGTATACTCAAAGCTTCCTCTGTTCACAAGGAAGGAAGAGGGATTAGCTTTATTCCTGATAACTGTACCTTCTGATCCTAAAAAGATCCATAAAAATAAGGAACAAGTTAGGACAGGAAACCTGAAGAATCTTTACATCTAATCTGTCCCTTGGAATTGGAATGAATTAAATGGATCCAAATGTTATGAATCTATGTGGGTTTTTTGCATTATGATCTGCTTTTGATATCCAAAGCATAAACTACAATTAAATGATGAGAATACTGAGCAGGCATTATTAATAATGTGCATTTTCAGAAGGCACATATAGAAACAGAAAAGTCAAGAAAACATCAGAGAGAGAAAAAGAAAAAAAATCTATGATAAACTGCCATTTTACCCTGTATTTCTGTACACAGTGTCAGGTAACTACACAGAGCTGCGCGGTGTGGGAAGACCAAGCAGAAGTGTACAGAGGGTGCATCGGGAAGCCACCGTATGTTAAACCTGCTCCAAAAGCACATGCAGGATCCAGCCCCTTGGGTGACTTCCAAAGACTTAGAGTGTCTGGACTTCATTAGAGTGTAGACATTAGCTAAGCACCATTTCCTCAGCCCTGCCAACCACAGATATCTCCAGAGAGAGGGAGATGTAAAACTCTAGATACCTGGGAATCTTTAAAATGGGAAACCAAAATGTTTATGAAATGTAAAATTCAACAGCACACAAAGGTCGATCCGGGGTTTTCCAAGAAGCAAGTTTTGGTCTCTAATCTTCATGAGAACCATGCCTCAATACTCACATCCTCGGGTCTTGGCACTTGGTACAGAGATGAGGAGCACACCATAAAGTCAGAATAGAGCAGATTAATGCCCATCTTTTACTGCTCATTACCGTCACGTCGTCTAGAAAGTTATGTAGCTCCCTTGGATTAATGCCGGAGTCAGCAGTAATAATACAGCGTAATCTCTGCATGGAAAGTATTTGTTTCGGCTCTGAAAGCACATTGAGAGCCCATGGCATAAGAACAAAAATAAATGGAATATTAACATACCGTATATTTCAGATTAATATCCTGGTCACACAGACAAAATACAACTTGTAGATGTTATATGGAAACAAAGTCTGAAAAATTCCGATCATTAATATTTAAAATGAATATTGCCTCAACCAACCTCAGTAATCCTGTTAACAACTGACAGTATAATTAAGATAGGATACCTCTTTGCTTGCAGTAGTGGGGGTCATAAATTATTGAATGTGTCTAAATAACCACTCTCAATTAATATGAAATTTCTGACTATGTTGCACAACATATTTATTGAACGCAGGCTTTAAAGTTCTAGACGTACAGGCTGACATTACTTATGCTTACTTACCAAGTATTTACATAGACAGTTCAGCCTCAGTAAAATGTATAACTCAAAGCAATCCTTTCATATTCAGTATTCCGTCTTCCTTGGGGTGGGTTTTTTTTTTTGGTTTAGAAGCAAATTTACAAATATCTCTTGTTTTACCCAATACTAGGGGATAATTTTTTAGCAGAGGATTAAGGAAAGTTCAGGGAGGGGAGGATTGCTGTCTTTTTTTCTTTTTTTTTTTTTCTTTTAAAGTGTAAGTGTTGCTTTATAGTTGGTAGCTTTCTCCTAACAAAATTATCTGTAGTGACTTTTCATGTAATTGTCACCTGCCTTCTCCTTTCACTTAGCAGTGCACTTTGGGTTGTTGTAGTCCAGCTATGAACCTGCAACAATTTCAAAGTGACAGAATGATGGAAGATCACACCTCAGCGAAATCCTTTTATGCTTCCTAATGAGTGGGGTTTTGTTCACAGTGAACATTATTTTAACTTGGCATTTCAAAAAGTAACACATAAGGTTGTGTTGAACTACAAAAGAAAGTTCTGTTTTCCATCTATACAGGAAAAGATTTTTAGAACTTGGGGAAAATTAATAGAGAAAAATAAATGTATGTAAAATGGGAAAAAAATCTGAAGTAAAACTTCATGGATTTTACTGTAAAGCCAAAGAACTTAAATTATTATAGACTGGATTTTCAAAGTTGCATTTGTTCATTCTGTTGATAGTAATAGAAACATCTCTGAATATCTCTTCCTTGAGTTTCCTACGTTAGCTTTAGATTAACCAATACATCCTAGATATTACATATACCAAAATAAAGATTCAGCCAATGTTTTAAAGCATACAGGGAGACATACTCACTTTTACCTTTCAATTAATTTATTTTTGGATGGAACCTAAATGTTTTGTGTTACTACACAAAAAAATTTCAAAAGGGACACCATTGTTAACAAGAACTCTCCGCATGGCAGCCATTGCAAAGTGTACACTGACATGCAAAGTGTCATAGATATTAATCTTGCTGTGAGATACAGAGATGTGACGAATAAATGTAAGTCACAAGGAATGGGGAACAGAGGTGACTTTAAAGCTGCTCAGTAGAATTTCCCAGGCACAAAAGCAAAGGGAATGTGAGACCAGGCAAAGTTAGTTTACTCTATTCTGACAAGTCTCTCCATTATAATAGATCCTGGACTTAAAGCAGCCTACGATGACTCAGCACTTAGCAATGACATTTTAACAGAATTATTTTTGATGTTCCGAGAAGAAGATGCATCAACAAAAATAATCTGCGTGTAAGTAAAGGGTATGGTCTTTAAGAAGTGACGCCAAGCATGCTTGGAAGGTAGAGGAGCCACAGCAGTGAGGCAGGTCACTGCCCATCTTGGCATGGGACAGCACAGAGCCAGTTCCCGCAGCCGTGGAGGAGGAAGGCACCTCCCAGGAGGAAGAAGGAGGAGGAACATCACCCCTTGTATCATGACAGGAATTGTCCCCTCTCATGCAGCGGCACGGCTGTGGGCACACGGGGAGCAGCATGGGGCCCTAGCACGTCCATCTGCAGAGGCATAGTGAGAGACCCAGGTGTTGCTGCCCACCAAAGATGACATGGAGCCCATGGACATCAATCCACCAGACAACAGCATGGAGTTCATGAAGCTGAATCCCCCTGGAGAAGACTCATCAATGGCAGTAGGTCCACCTGCCACAGGGATGACCTGGTAGCACTCCAGCTCATCCAGGTTCCTTTGCTTGAGGTCACACCAACAGCACCACAGAAGTACCGTGACTAGACAATAAATAACAACAAAGCAATAAAGATATTTTCATCCTCTCTTATTTGGCACTTCGGCGATTGCGTCCGCACTCCTGTGTCCCCCACTCAAAAGTAGGAGGCTGTTTTTGGAAACTTTCAGTTTCCGTGCCCACCTTCGTGCTTCTGTGGTGCCTTATATTCTGGAGTTTTCTTAGGCTGTAACATCAATAATTTGATAATAGTTTTTTTTAAGGGGTAAACTTATAACAAAAACCGTTGAACCCTAGGAATTTCTTGTTTCCAAGGGTGAGAAGGAAGACCCTGGTAACTGAGGTCTGGTAATGTCAGCATGTCCTGATAATTGAGACCCTGGTAACATGAGCATGCTGTTTCATATTCTCTACTACTCTCTCCACTCCTCCATCCATTTCATTTACACCTTTGAGTAATCTCTTCCAGTTTACCAACTTGTTGGATTTCAAAACACTTTTTTAATCATTTAAGTTATTACACACTAAACTGAAAATATTATAGATACATAAATGTAATAAGAGAGTGACTAGCATAGCAGAGAGTGAAAGTTCATTGAAAACAAAAGCAGCTCCTAATCCTTGTACTTTTTTTCAAGTGTTCAGCTTGGTTTTGAATATTATGGGTTTTAAATAATAATGAGTTAAGGTTTGTGCAGAGTAATTAGGGAGAAGATGAAAAAAGAGATTAGTTAAAGTTCCGGATTACTTCCTCTCTCCTATACAGATTTAGATAGTGTTTATCAGTGCTCTGTCTAAGAATCTTCCAATAAACAATGTCACATCTGTCATATGTTGGTTCCTTTCTTATCTCCAGCCCCAGGGGAGAACTGCATGCCAGCATACCGTAGTGTGTCTTGCTGCAGCATGTTTTCTGGGGTTTTAGTTGTGAATATATAAATTGCTATTTGAGAAAGGGCAAGAACAGAGATATCAAGATCTTTTGCCCCCCTCCTGCATTTTGCAGGGGCCAAAAGTGTGAGTCATATGAGAGCACCTTCTGGAAGAATTAACTCCATGTTTGGGATGGACAACTGAGAAGACTGAGCTCCATCACAAACCGTGCTCCCATTGGAGGGCAGAGGTCTGCTGCATCAAAAAGGAGAAGCTGTCGGTCATTATTTCTGTCAAAGAGCTTTAGGGAAAACATGCAGAACAGCCCAGGAAAAGAAGATGGGGAGTAGGAATCTGAATTTATTTCGGAGTCCTATCAGAGGTGCTAAGGGAAATGTGGAAGCAATGGTGAAAATACTGCAAGAACCAAAGGACTCAAATAAGAAAGAGAAAATGGATAAGCTACAGGAAAAGTTATTATCGGAGAAATGTACAGCATTGTTCAGTGATAACCTTGCAGTATGTGTGCTTTCTGAGATTCAGTGTAACGAATGAGAACAAAAGAGGCAGGATATAAATGGCAGAATGGAAAAGTAATGCAGCACATCATGACCTCATATCCTAAATATATAAGCCAGTTTGTTAAGCTTGAAACCTACTTACTTCTACCTGAACAGTAACTAGGTTGGACTATCTTCACAGGTCCACCCTGGATAAGACTATGCAATTCCTCTGTGGTTTTCAGGACAAAACAACCACATACCTCCGGAGGAAGGTACTGTAGCCATTGCAGCTAACCGTCCGGCAATGTTGGGACTTCTTACCAACCATCCACATTATTTCCCTTGGTTTGAAAGGGATGGCTACAGAACCAGTTTCCCTCCAGCTCTGTTATAGAGTCTAAGTGGCATGGAAGACCCTGGCAGGCCTTCCCATTGATGGATTTTTGCCAAAGTATGGGGAAGGGTGGTTGTTCTCTTTTGTTTTGTTTTGTTTAACACAAAGTCCACTCTCTACTCCCTTGGTCACTGTCAGAATGTGATTAATAGATAATCTGCTTTGAATATATCATGCACCGTTTAACATCTTGAAATGGGTGCACCTGTGTACAGTACAAAATAACAGCAAGAGAGGGGAACGTTGTAAACATCGATGGTTAGGTATATGCAAACTGATAGAAAGTGTTACAAGGTCATATTAAACACTTGCCGTTCGTCACCCGTGTTCAAATACCAAATGACTCACTGGCTTTGACAGATTTTGACCAGTGTAATGGAGATTAGAATTCACTCTACAGTCCATAGGCACGAGAAATGTTCTTGATTGGTAGTCTGGGTCATTTTTTTCATTTATTTTAATTACCAGAAATTGGTATTGTGTTTAATGCTCCATAAATACATTTTAATAAATGTAATATGGCACAGCCCATTTATGTAAGAAAATAATTTTAACATACAGCTTCTGTATTTTGCCTGGTCTCTCTCGCTCCCTCTGTGTCACACACACACAGGCACACACGCACATACACACACATTCTTACACTCTACTATATTCTAATTTAACTAATGTTTATAGCTTTCTCATTCTGGTGACAGTACCAACCATTTATGGTTTTAATACAGTGCAGAGGCATAAATAAAACGTGCTACTGGTGTTTGTAGTAATTTTAGAAATTACAACGCATTTTTACACTGTAAAGCATAAAGAACACTACCATAAACAGTAACATTTTTATAATTCATCCTAATTAAAAAACCCCAGTCTGCCTTTAAATTTAATTAGAATGCGCCTTCTATAGGAGACTCATTGGAAGCCAAGTAATTTGCATGTTTACAGATGATGCTTTGTGTTGAAGACAGGCTTAGTGCCAAAAAAATTGTCCAAGAAGTCCTTGTATGTTAAAGACACTTTAGGTAGCAATGCAAGCTACTGACTGAGGGATCCTGAATTCTTGAAGCCCCATTCTGTAGATTTAAAGTCACTCAGATATATTTCCTCTCGATCTACTACTAAGCAGACGGTTTCAACAACATAACATTCTACGCAAAGAAGCTCAAATGGCTACTGCATTGTCATTTTTCAAAAATATATCTGAACACCATGTCTATGAGAATTCCCTAATTCTCTTAGATGGATTTATATTTAAGTGCTAAACCACTATGGACTAGGTATAAATAAAGCTGGTTTATAGTCAGTGTATGAATACACAGGAAGACAAAATGGTAGATTTCTTAGTTTCTGTATAATTCCATTTCTTTTCTTCCAGCATGACACAGAGCACCGTAACTGGACAGAGCTTTTAACTTTTGTACCTGAACACTGAATGTTTTTTTGTCTCAGCACCTCAAGACGACAAAGGTCTGTTACCCTGGCCCATAGAGCAGTGCCCGCTAACTGGGGTGTTCAACAGAAGAGCATGCAACAGATCATTGCTAGCTCCTTGTGACAGCTGTGCCTCCTTTCTAACTCCATCTTGGATCTGAGGGAGATAACTCCTCCTTTGGAAATATTGATGTTCTGGCAGGTCTTTTGTATTTTTACAGAAACCTTCGAGCTGGTTCACTGGGACAGAGATAAAGAGTTTTATTTATTTATTTGATGGTGGGTGAATCACCAATGTAGTACGGCAGGAATAGGAAGAACACCAGTATAGTATTCATAGCTTTGCTCAAAGCAGAGCAAGAATTGCACCTACCTATAACCCTCTGCAGGTTGGCTCGGAAGACTCCTGCAAATTACTTAACATTTATAGGGATTTATTGTAAGATTTCACAGGAATCCTTTTACATCCACCAAAGGAAAAGCAGCTTTTCAAAGGTCTTATGTAGGGAGACTGTTTCCCAATGATTTTCAAAATTAACATTGTTTTGATTCTTTGACATTGGAACAGTTGATTGCCTATGGTCATCTGAGGATTGACTGTATCCCTTGAGAGTCTACATGAACCTTGCGATTTTTCATGCAAAGAACTGTATGCCTCTGCTTGTCTTTGTGACCCTAATTTTGAAAGGACATTTCATGTTGCTCCAAAAGAACTTCCATCTTCTGCAGAGGACAGTTATCAGTACCAAGTTCTTATGAGTTTAAGTCATTTTTATTTGATGACTTCTAGCAAAGATAAATTAGGACCTTATCAAATGTATGCAAAATTAATTATATTTTTCCATTGTTTTAAATGGCCTTCTGAAGTGAGTTTAGGACAAGAGAAAATGCTCTTAAATTGCGCCAGGGGAGGTTCAGGCTGGACATTAGAAATAATTTCTTCACTGTTAGAGTCATTAAGCATTGGAACGGGCTCCCCAGGGAGGTGGTGGAGTCATCGTCCCTGGAGGTGTTCAAAAAACATTTAGACGTGGCGCTTCAAAACATGATTTAGTGGGTTTAGCAGGCATGGTGGCATCAGGTATACGGTTGGACTTGATGATCTTTGAGGTCTTTTCCAACCATAATGATTCTATGACTGATTCGATGATTCTGTTGCCACTAATGGAAAAAAAATTGCTTTTTTAGCTCCATGGTCCTCCCTGCGTCAGAGCTCTTCTTTGCTATTTTGGGAGTGTTGGGCTGTGTGTTAATGAGTCCTGATTAGTTCCAGTAGCCTATATATCTTTTCTCTTAGCATGTTCCCAGACACTCCTCATAATCACTTCTTCATTAATCTGGTGGGAGACTTGACTATTAAGCAAACTGTGGGAAGAGAGAGCAATTTCTTAGAGGCGCTAAAGTTTGTGTGCTATTGCTAATGTTGTCAATCCTCAATTATTTCCCCCTGTAGTCTAAATCTGTCTCTTACAATTGCTGTCACCTGGACCTGGAGTAGGAGCGATCTTATGTGGCTGTGATTCCAGCCACAGATTCTGTGACAATGGTGAATCTTTATTCTTTTCGGTATATCCAACCTTCTAGTAAGCGCTTGAATAGTGCATGGTGAGTGCACCAATCAGTTTTCAATAGACCTTAGAATATTTCAGAAGTCTTCAGCAAATGCTGGTTAAGACCATATTACTTTCTAGTGTCAGCTGATGTTAGCAGTGCTAACAGTGCAGTGCTTTAATATATTTTGTCAAAATGTTTCTTAAAATTTTAAACATTACTTAAGGCTCAGATCAAATAAAGGGCTTATGAGAATTACAATAAAAGACTTGAAGTTCCTTTTCCCAAAAGTTTTTCTGGTTTCTTTCAATGGTATGATTTTCAAATGTACTGGCATCCAACCCTTCACAGCTGAATCCCCCATCACTGGGTTGCAACACAGCCAGTCCACTTCTGCCTTGCTGTCGTTCTGACTCGAAGAATATTGTGTTATTTTCTGAACAGACACTGGGATAGATAGAGGGTGATCTATTAAAATACCTCTCTCCATGATCGATTTTGCTATCCAGAACATTCTATTGATCCCACTTTATTATGCACACCTCGGTGGGATTTTGCAGCTAAGTTCATAAACTAGACTTGAGTTTCAAGGTGCCTACATCTCCTTTGGAAAGCCTGGCTGTAAATGCAAAGTAGTTGACCTTGAGGGTATCACATCCTGTCATGTCACATTAAAACTCCAATAGGTAGGACTCACGTTGTAGTATTCATTCATATGAAAGATTCTGGATGCCTTTGAACATCCTAGCAGGTAGCTGCAGAAGATGTGAGTGTCCATAATGGCTGGGAGGGAAAATTTAGAAACTGAAGCTCATGAACTTCACTGTGTCTAGGGACAGCGAATTAGATGATGAATCAGATTCTTAGCTTCAGCCATTTAAATGGATATCTTGCACAATCCCCTGTAGTAGATCAGTGATTCACCTCCCTGTGAGCTTATTGTGCAAATTCTGTCTAAAAGGTAATGTGTAAAAGTTTGAGCTGTCCTGGTAACCACAATAAATTTCTGAGAATTTCAAAATATCTGATTAGTATATAAAACAAATGGGTGTTTAATAGTATTTGTTTCAGCAAAGACTGTATTCATGTCATCTTACAGCTTACCTAAACAATCCTTTTCCTGCATCCCTCCCTTCATGCATAATACAGGTCATATTTCTAGTTCATATAAGCTGTAATTTCCTGGCACATATAATGACAGTACACAGTGAAAATGAGTTGAGCCTGATGCCTCCTTTTTGTAAATTAATCAGTTACACTCTCACAGATCTATTAGAGCAGCAGACCTGGAGGCAGGATTCTTGACCCTGCTTTTACCATTTATGAATAGTTTAACTTCGATTGACTTCATCTTACACCAATAATACAGTAATAGAGTCTTTTTTTTTTTAATATATTAACGTATTTTAAAAAATACCAGCAAGTTTATGCTTAGTTAGGGGTCTTAAAAAAAATTTCATAATATTAGAAATTCCTATTCAAAATATTATGGTATACAGCACTAAGAACTGCATCTAATGCTGATATAAGTTCTGAAAAAATACAGTTTTGAAGATCTTTACATTTGTATAAAGTGCTTAGTGTATAAGATGATTTATAGAGTACACAACAGGCAGGGAAGGCTTATATTTCAGTACTACTTTAGTTGTGACCTAAATCTAATAATATCTCCCATCCTAGCCTTATTGTTGTTCTCACCATTGTTGACACTGGAGGATGGCTGCAGCTCCCTGCTGTGGGGCTTTCAAAACTTTGTATAACCTTATTTTGTTACAACTTGTCTTCATTATATTCTCTGAGATGACTTGTGTATTGAGCTTTGGCTGCACACATTTACTTCTTACAACAGTATGTTCCGGGATGAGCCATCAACTACGAACTTGAAATCTTTGAGCCTAAACTCATAAGCCAGTGCTGCATGAACAAAGATTCAGCCGGCACCTCAACCATCAAACCCTAAGAGCTCTAACTGACAGGGACATAATAACCATGAGTATGGCCACCTTCTTTATTCTGCTGTTGCTCAAACACAGAGAGAAGTGTGGGATTTCATCTAATCTCATTCACATATTCCTCCATGTATTTCAGTAAAGACATAATGTCATAGTTAAAATTTTAGTCATTCCCTTATTGCTAATGGAAAAGTTGAGTTTAAGCTGTCGGATAAACACAGGTTTATTTTATACGCAGTCCTCAGCTGGTGCAAAATTGCACTAAATTATGGCAATTTATAGCTTGTGAGTATCTGCTTCCTCTCATATGTGTGAAGACTGGGACACTTTTCTGGAGTTTCGCTCAGATATAAATACCTGTCTGGGATAAAAAACCAAACAAACAAAAAACCCTCAACAAAACAAAAAAGCATTCCCATGGAAATGCTTGTTTGTGAGATTATGTGAAGATGAGGGTATGCAAATAACTTTGATCTGCCAAAACAAAAGGTTTGGAGTTATTTACATAAAATAAAATAAATTAAAATGAGTCTAAAGCTCATTAAAATCTCATCATACCTGTTATAGCAACTCAGAGAAAAAAATATCAAATGTTCCCCAAAGTAGATGCTTTTTCTGTGATATTTAAGTGAATGGGTGGTACTTTTTGGCCATGAGCAACATCAAAGTGTGCTATTCATGTTTTGGGATTAATGCTCGTGTATTGTTGAAGTTAATCATCATGCAATCATATGAAGAAAGTTAAGCCAGTTTTTACAGAGGAAGAAGGAAAATCCCTGGTATTGCTATTCATGTCTGAAGCAAAATAAAATCTTCCTGAGAAAGAGAAGAAATCTTTTTAATTCTATGTCTCATGGGAAAGTCTGTGCACCTTTGCAAATTGCTCAAGGCAATTTCATTGCACCTTTGGTGGAGGATGAAGAATTAAAAATGCTCTAAGTCATATTCATTAGATTTCTTCAGTACAAACTTTCAGTGCAATATTACTAATAGAAGAGGAAATCTACGATTAGTAATGAGAAAGTGAGTCTCTAGCAGCTTTGGTTTCCCAGGACATTTGAATTATTCATTAGAAATTATTACAGAATAG
>NW_009630452.1:51633-54119 GCF_000690535.1 Cariama cristata
AAATGTCCCCAAAACCTGAAAACCTCCAACATCAACAACAAAAAGCCTTTTGTTATTTCTTCATAAGGGGGTAGTGGCAGTGAGAATCCACCAACCAGTAAGATGATTTTCCATTCAGAGAGCTAATTCATTGATCTGATAAAAGGAATCTCCTTTCTTATTTCATACCCAAATTAAATGTCCTGGTGTTACAGAATTAAAAGGAAGCATATTAGACTGTATGAATTATTCACAGGGAACTGTGGTGATATGGAAAGGCAGCAGGCACAATGAACAGAAATGTTATTAATTCCTTCCCAGACTACCATGCTGTGCTGGTTTTGGCTAGGGTGGGGCATATAACAGTAAATGAAAATACAAAGGCTATGGTGAATCATGCTGTAAGTCTGATTGCAATCTGTTATTCCAATACAGGCTTCCCCCTTCCTGCTGTTGTCTCATCGCCATAAACGGGACATTATGATTGCACCATGGCAATGTTTAACACCTGAGAAACAATTCTTTTGAAGACTTCACAGTTTCCACTTGGGCATAGTGGTTCCCTCAAGACCCACGCATGCACCTCATCAGCTTCCACGGACTTGTGCACCTTCAGGTTCCTTAGGTGGTCTCAAATCTGACTTCCTGCTATAGCGGATGGCTCTTCATTCTCCCAATCCCTGCCTTTACCTTCTGTGACTTGGGCGGTGTGACTGGAGCACTTGTTGGTGAAGACTGAGGCAAAAAAGTCGTTGAGTACCTCAGCCTTCTCCATGTCCCACGTAACCAGATCTCCTGTTTCCTTCTGGAGAGAGCCCACATTTTCCCTAGTCTTCCTTTTGTCACCAATGTGCCTATGGAAGATTTTTTGTTGCCCTTGATGTCCCTGGCCAGATTTAATTCTACCAGGGCTTTAGCTTTTCCGACCTAGTCCCTGGCTGCTCAGACAATTTCTCTGCATTCCTCCAAGCTTCCACCCTCTGTAGGCTTCCTTTTTGTGTTGGAGTTTGTCCAGGAGCTCCTTGTGCATCCATACAGGCCTCATGGCATTTTTACTGGATTTTCTCTTGGTTGGGATGCATCACTCCTGGGCTTGGAGGAGGTGATCCTTGAATATTAACCAGCTTTCTTGGGGCGCTCTTCCCTCCAGGGCTTTACCCCATGGTACTCCGCCAGGCAGCTCCCTGAAGAGGCCAAATTCTGCTCTCCTGAGTCCCAGGGCAGTGAGTTTGCTGTGTGCCCTCCTCGCTGCCCTCAGGGTCTTGAACTCCTCCATTTCATGGTCACTGCAGCCAAGGCTGCCCTGGAGCTTCACATTCCCCACCAGCCCCTCCTCGATGGTGAGAACAAGGTCCAGCAGAGCACCTCTCCTCATTGGCTCCTCTATCCTTTGGAGAAGGAAGTTATCATCAACACATTCCAGGAATCTCCTGGATTGATTACGCCCTGCTGTGCTGTCCCTCCAACAGACACTGAGGTGGTTGAAGTCTCCCATGAGATCTCCTTTCCCGTCTTACACTCTCACCAAACTGGAATCTATTTCTGAGTAGTTCCAGCAACTCCAGAAAACTCTGTATTAAGCTTTTGTGGTATGAAGTGTGAGCATACAAACCCTTTGTATAGCCATAGATCTCTCTGCTCACCAAAAGACGATGACAGAGAGCTTTCAACATTGTAATTTCAAATGGTAAATTCTAGATTATAGACACATCTACTACTCCTTCATTTACTATTCTACATGTCATATGCCTAAGAACCTCACTGCTGAGTTCAGTGCTTGTCACTGTTTAAGGCTGGGTCAGCAATTAAAGCAGATGGCAGACGCTCTTGATTAACCCCTTCCTTCCCCCAGAAGCAGAAGGGGAAGGAGAGGAGAAGGAGGAGAAAAGGGAGAGAGACTTATGGGCTGGAAAATTAAAATTACTTTCATAAAACAATAACAATGAAAAAAGTATAATAATATTAATACTAATACTACCAATAATATAAATAAAAATATACAAAACCAACACTGATCTTCCCAGTGATGATCACTGAATTGCAAGCTGCAGTGGCTCGCACCGTTGATGTGGCAGGGCGGGCATTCGGACATCCCGGACCGGACTCCGCAGCTGACAGGAACCAGATTCAGGAATGCACGGATCAGGATCAGAGGCAAGGGTCTGATCTGAGCAGGTCATTCTGAGCAGGGTCCCACAGGGATGCTGGCCATGAAAGAAAACAGACTGATGCTCATGACCCCTTAGCTTTATACTGAGGATGACATGGATGGAATTGCCCAGGGAAGTGGTAGAGTCACCATCTCTGGGGATATTTAAAAGACATGTAGATGTGGTGCCTAGGGACATGGTTTAGTGGTAGACTTGGCAGTGCGAGGTTAACAGTTGGACTCGATGATATTAAAGGTCTTTTCCAACCTAAACAGTTCTACAATTCTTTGCTTCTATGATTATCCATTTATAACAGGCACAGTAACTAACCAGTTATTTAGAGTCTCAAGGCACATA
>NW_009630452.1:54225-79668 GCF_000690535.1 Cariama cristata
GGCGGGCATTCGGACGTCCCGGACCGGACTCCACAGCTGACAGGAACCAGATTCAGGAATGCACAGATTGGGATTGGAGGCAAGAGAACGAGCAGGGTCCCACAGGGATGCCGGCCGTGAAAAGAGAGAGTTGACCCTTGTGATCCCTTAGCTTTATACTGACTATGATGAATATGGGATGGAATACCTCGTTGGTCAGGTTTTGGTCACCTGTCCCATCTGCTCTTTCTTGCAGGTGTGACCCTTTTACACCTTTTCACTTGTGGACTATAAGAGAGTCAGCAGTGGCCTTGAATCCCACAGAAGTAAGTATAAACATGGGCCATTCTGCATACCAATCCCACCAATACCTCAGCAACAACCATAAACATCGAGCATTATCAGGTCTGAAAGCAGACACTGTCTGAAAAACGTGTAGCTAACTTCAGAAGGTGCAGTTACTTAGAAGAAACTTGACTGAAAGGAGAAGTAGTCCTGTTTTAGCCAAACCAGGATAGTGCTGCATAGAAATAGAATAAAAAGTGATCTTAAATCAAAATAGTTTATAAGTTAAAGACTGCTGTGTCTCTTTGTTCTTGGAGAAGAAACAGATGACTCTGCATTGGTTTGGTCCTTAAATAGCAAACTGGTGGTAAAAATGGACCTGAAGAACAAAGACTATGACTATTCTTGAGATGGTTGTAAGACACAAAGTAGATGACACCAGATGAGAGAGCTCAAGGAGACAATGAGATAATAACACTCACGCTGATTAACAATGATACAGAGATACCAGCCTCCAGATGTTGTTTTCTAGACACAGTTATGTTGTGTGCAAAAGCACACGCTTCACACGCTGCATTTCACTTCGGTACAACATGTCCATTGTTGCAGTGCTGTATTTTACTTATTTTCAGAAGAAATAAAAGCAATAACATTAACTAATAAGATAGAGGGGGGAAAAAAGTAAAAATTAGGCCACCAACGCTTGTACATACAAGATAATTAATGGTGAGTTAAGAAGATGGAGAAGCTTCAGAAAGATTTAATGAAGTAAGGCCAGTGTGGCAAAAATGTCCGATGCAATTCACAACACAAGAGGAAACCAGAGACAGCAGAAGGGGAAGAGAATAGAAGCATAACATTAGATAGAAAGACTAAACAGCATGTGAGTAAAAATCAGGAATCCACCCCAATGCAGAGCTTGGTCTTGCACAATTAGAGACAACCAGACCTAAATCAGGTTTTTGCTTTGCTTACATTGCTGGCAGATTTTCCCATTTCACTGTAAAATATGTTTCGGGCTTATGATTATTTGATGCATGTCAGATTTGCATACTTGAGCAAAATGGTTTTTATGACATCATTTGCATTTTGAGGGTATTCTGGAAAGTCTCCTAAAGGATTGGCATAGCTGACTGAAAGGCAGAATATTCATGCTGTAAGGAATGTCAGCATTAAAATACGAAAAGCTTGGATTTTCCAAATCAAAATGGAAAAGAGAAGTTTCCATGTTGCAAATTTTTTTACCTACTCTATTCTCCCCAGCATTCTTTTCTTTTTGGGGTCTGAATAAGCCAGGTGCCAGAGGTATTCTGCTGCCACAGCTTAAAATGCATATTAGCTAGAAAAAAATTCTCTTATGCCCCTGTCTCCCTGTTGGATAAGCGTAACTTTTTTTACTGGCTTTCTCATTTCTTTGCAACTAAGGTTTCAGTCATTTACTTCTCCAGGACCATTGATTTAGCCTTTGCATTTTGAAAGGGAAAGGGTCCTGCTGTGTCTTCAAACATGTCTTCAAACATATGTTTGTATCTTAGATGTGGTACTTCAAGACATGGTTTAGTGGACAGGGTGGCATCAGGTGTACGGTTGGACTTG
The DNA here is from genome assembly GCF_000690535.1 of Cariama cristata. Taxonomy (NCBI): domain Eukaryota; kingdom Metazoa; phylum Chordata; class Aves; order Cariamiformes; family Cariamidae; genus Cariama; species Cariama cristata. Next base: position 56,086 of record NW_009630452.1, read on the forward strand.
ATGATCTTTGAGGTCTCTTCCAACCCTAATGATTCTATGATTCTATGCTGTCCCAACAAAAGCAGCAGAGGTATTTCTGTGAGATGGACTTTGTCTCGCAGGACTTCACCAGAATTTGAGCCAAGAGCAGCACTTTGTGCAGGTAGTGAAACAGTCTTGGTCTTTTAAGACACTCTGCAATGCAGAAAGAGGGGAGTTTTTCAGTCTTTCAGAAAGATATTATAGTAGATCAGTGTGTTTTTCAGAGTGTATAGAAATTTTCCTGTTTTGTAACATTCAGAAAGCTGAGCTTTAAGCTGTAGAAACAGAAAATTAGACTGGGGTTCAAAGATCACCTCTGTTTTTGCTGTTCCTCAGTAAACACTCTAGACCAGGTGCATAGCACTTCCCAGTGTTTTAAACCACTCGAGCACTTAAGTTCTAGACTTTAAATTTCTATCTAACTTTTCTTCAATACTGTTGGGAAGAAGTCTGGATGCAAATAAGGGTATAAGAACAACAAGTGGCCAGCAATTGGCTGTCTCGGAAACCGGCTGGATGATGAAAAAAATTAACGAGGAAAACTTGTTTTCAGTTGAATTTCTCTAGACTCATCCTGAGATAAGGAAATGTAAATACAACCAGTTAGAGAAAGAGCATGATAACATTACCATAATTTGGAATCAGTTTGTCAGTAAAAAGGGAAAGCAAATGGGATGTAATCAGAAGAGTCTAGACAAAGAGAGACTGTTACAGCCTCATCAGACCCCTCCAGTCGATGTGTCAATTATGCCTCACACACTTATTGTTGGCCATCATATTCTGAATCTGTAATAGATGTCTGCACTAGCATTTTAAATTTTTTTTTCAACCACTAGAATATAAAGAAATTGAGATTTCTACAAGCAGACGGGTGTTCGACCAGTTCCACATTTATTTCTATTACTCTTCCTTCTTGCCACCTGTATTAAACAACTATTTAGACTCTTGTAGTCTGACTTTTTTTTTCTTCCTTTCTGCAGGAAGAAAACAAGTTAGATTTACAATGTAGTGTTTCATTACATGACTTTAAAGAAAAATAAATTAGAGAAGTGACATATCATGTAACAGCATAATAAACCACTGGTAAATTATTAAGTGCTGGGTAGTAGTTTTTTATCATTCTTTATTATTAACTGTCTAGTCTAGTGCATGTTGCTGGGAGGTGGGGCTGTCAGGGATTTTGCATCTTGTTCTTTGTTTTATAATGACGCTCCATGTACTAAGAACTTCTCTGTGACTGAGATTTTAGGGTCTGCCGGCCAAGCAGCTGATGCTCTACTTCATCGCCATCTTGTCACGGCCTCCCTACGTAATAATCTCTTTCTGAAATCCATGCATGAGTGATGCAGAAGGCAAGGGTCAGGATCTACGCCCTTTTGAACCCAAGTTACAGCACCTGACAGGGGCTCCTGATATACCGCTGCTTCCTCTGTACTTCCAAGGATTTTTAAGCATTCTTTAGATTATGTCACACATTGGTGCTCCGCCTCGAACCCCTTTTCCCCCTTTCCTCCTTCACCAGCGCTTAGCTCATGATCTCATGCAACATAACTCAGTGTGAAGTAGCATAGCATATCAAAAAACTAAAAGAGAGCATTTTCTTCAGATCAGATATTTGTTATCAATTTGAGCAAAGAAACCAGTTCCAAATATATTGTAGACACTGGATTGCTGACAAAGAATCTTCATTTGTCATGCCAAAGCTCTTTTATTTTCACATGTGGTGAGTAATGAGAATGTAAATTGGCCCTTGGTGGTGAGGTTTTTTTATTTCACATGGAAGCATGAATACCATTCTAATCCTGCTTAATTAGGACCAATTTACCATGCACTGGAAAAAAAAATATTGTAAATATCTATTTACCAGTTAGCATACTTCTGTGCCAGGCACTGAACAGATAAGCTGCCATTAGGAAACAAAAAAATCTGTACGCATACAAATGACATTGTATTAAGTATCCTCTAGTCATATACCAAATAAAGATGTACAGAAATTCAGATTTTTAAAAATCTAGTTTCAGGTCATGCGTAATTCACGAGTCTGTATTTTTTTCAGTTAATTGTCTTCGAACAATACAGTATCTTTGTACAGCTAAGATTCTGACTCTGACACGTCTTTTAAAACTGTCATGCTTGTGTCATGTTAAAGAGGAAATGATCTGACATCTTAGTGAGAAAAATATTTATGGATCACTCTCATTAATTATTTTGCATAAGATGTCTACTTATTTTTCCGTGCATAAACTTCTTGGTTAATTTGCTGATTGGCATCGTATAGTCCATTATGACTGAAAATAATGAAAGACCTTGGAAGCTTTCAACAAATGTTTATAATGTAGAAAAGTGAAAAATTGAAAGAGTTTACATGAAGCAGTAAGACAATAATCTATTTACATTATGTTTACAACAAAGTTAATTAAATACTGTTTGTTTTTAATCCATTTTTCGTCAGTTAATCACATGAAGTTTTTCCAGATGACTAAAAACCTTGTTCTCTGCAGAGCTTGAAGAAAATTGTCCCAAAAGGTCTATCTCTAACAAGGCAGTACCAAGCTGATAATATGAAATTTTGAGCTTCTTCAAAACTCTTTTTTGACTTTTCAACAACCTCATCTGTCTCCCTGCCTGTTATCAACACAGGTCAGCTATACAAGTCTTTGGAAGTTTGTAGACAGGCCATATCTAGAGAAATGCATCAAGCATAGGGATGAGAGGCCATTTCAGTGATTTACAATGGTTATCACGTACGAGTGAAAGAGCATCCCAAAAGCCAGATGTATTCTAGGTGCTTTCAGTAACTTTTAAGGTTATGATTTTCTTGGCACAGTTCTTGTGCCACACTAATGAGGAACATTAGTGAGGGACTATTTCTCTCATCACTGTCCCAGCTAGTTGCTCTGGTTGGTGTCACCTGAATGCTACGTGCAGTTAAGGTGCTGTAGCAATAGGGCAAGCCAACAGCCCAGGAGAAATCTGGCCAAGGGAGGGCAAGTTTTAGGAGAGATCTTGGTTTAGGAGTCGAAGACCACCCTTGAATGTCTCTTAACCGCGGTGCTCTTCACATGTAGCAAACTCACTCCTAAAACCCTTACCCTAGACGAGCCAGAAGCATCGCTTCCCTTGAGCAAACCTGCCCTGGGGCCATGTGAGAGGGCAGGATTCACCACGCGTCATGATATCCCATCAGCTGTATCTATACCAGCGCCAAAAATGTACTCCGAGCTGATCTCTGCAGTTGAGTCCGGTTGGTGTGGAAAGCTCATGTGCATGTCCAGAGATTCTTTTATTCTTTTGGTCCTTGGACTGTGCAAACACCAGAAGGAGGCCAGGGAGAGAGTTACGGCTGGCCTGAGCTATAGCTGCTGCCAGGACCATGCCTTCACTGAACACGGCCGGGATGGAGTCCCTGCGCCCAGGAGCATTCCCCTGCTCTGCTGATGGAAGCGGGGTAGGTGTAGGCTATGGCATATTGAGTCTCCAGTGCCCTTCCAGAAAGATCATGCCAAGTGTGTTTTGGGAATGGGCAGTGAGATATTTTAAGCAAACTCTTTTGCTTATGCGACTGTATGAAGCACATGCACATTTTGAATAGGTGTCTTTCTTTAAATACCACTTACGTTGCACTGAATGACTTCCCTGAATGTTCTTCCTTGTGAAAGCCTGCGGTAAAGCCAAGAATTAGCAAGACAAATAAACTTTCTTCTAATTAGACTTCCATGCTACATTCCTCATCCCCGTAACTGAGTGCTACAATACGTGACTAGAATCAACTAAACTTTTTCTTCATTGCTTTCCGCTGGGATAAAAGGTAAATTTTTTTTGTTTTATTTTTAAATCAGCTTTTGGATTCTACTTAGTTGCACTTGATTTTATTTAATGATCTATTTAATAGATACATTTATAAATCAATTTTATGTGTCTTTTTTTTATTGGCACAAACTCAAACTTTTGCCTTGAATTATTCTGAAACTCCCTGTTAGAACTGGGAATCTACCTGCCTTCAGTGACATCTGTGCTGGACTGACAAGTTACCTTTTTGTCTACCATTCGTTTGTCCCATTTGTTGCATCTATTAAAAAAGAAGGTGACTTCTTTCAGTAACAGCTCTTTTTTTTTTTTTTTTTTTTCTACTTTAGAGCATTTCTGATAGCAGAGACCTAAAAGTGTTTTCATTTGGTTGCTGAAGACAGCTGAGAAATCAGTTCATCTAGTGCTGGAAAAAGCATTGTTTGATTTACTGATGCAGGCACTACATAATTGCGTGAGCAAAGCAAGCAGGAATTGGCCAGGCACTTTTCTTTTATGGCACCTCTCTATCACAGCATTCAATGCATTTCGCTAAGTTATTAAGTATACAGAAGATGAAAGGGAAATGCTTGCCGTCTGGCTTAGAGTATATCTAAAAAGTAATATATATAGATCTACTAACACACAAAGCTTATTTTAAATTTCGTAGGCTTGATTCACCCAGCTTCAACGGTTCAAAATGTCTCCTTCAGTAACTCACAACTAATGTGGTTTTTATTTGGTTTAGTGCTCTGTGACACTCACTAAAATAAATACCCAATCACTTTAACAGTCTCCAAGCTGTGAGTGGCTACTGCAAGAGCTGTTATTTTACCACCTCTAATTCCCAACTTTCAAGTACCTTGAAGATAGTGAACTGAGAGAGAAGTGAACTGCATTGAGTGGTAAATGAAAGATGGGTACGGGAGGCAAACCTGAGAACTGGTAGCTCTAGGCACCTTTCATCAAAGAGAGAGACTGTCATTGGAACAATTTAGTCATCCATTCAACCTCACCTATTTTAACACTTGGCTTGAAGTCTGTGGGGTCTTAGGCAGACTTGTAGTGCAGTATTACTAATGAGGTACTTACTGCTTTTTTACCTGGGGCTTTGTTCTCTAAAAGATATGCCTCTACTGTTTCCCTTGCAGAGTAACAAAAGAATTGCTGTTGGCAGCAATTAAGAGGTTTGAATACCATTTACATTTCCTTATCTTTCAGGTCAGTGAGACACTAGCACAAGACAGTTTAAATTGAAATACTCCTTTGATTCATACTTTGAAAGGCATATTAACTTCAATCAGAAAATAGATGAAACCCAAAGTCAGATCTAGCTTCTGGTCTCAAAATGAAATTGTGTGTCTAATCTTCCGGCAGTTTAGACTTAAAACTCTTCTGTGTGGAGACTTTATCTTTTCCATGTGTCTTTTGTGTGGCTCTGACCACATGTGAGCTATGTGATGGGAGGAAGCCAATACCCACTAATAAATACACATCCGTGTGTAAGCCTGGATAACTCCTTCACCTCTCCCTCCACTCGTTCACAGGACAAGCACCTCCCTAAAACAATGCTATGGGATTCTCTAAAACACAGAAACTGGGGAACTTCAAGGACAGAGCTTCAAATTCATCTTCAGGATGAGTAGGGAACAGGACCCAAGCACACACACAAACTGCTATTGCAGGATCCGTTGTTACCAACATTGTAGGAAGTTACTTATTAAACAGAAACTAATTGATCACTGATGTTATAAGAGAAATTAATTAATCATTGACATTATAGGTAGTTACTTATTAAAGAGAAATTAATTGGACAAATTGTTTAGAGGACAGAGAGCACATCCACAAGACCTATAAGAAATCACCGATATGTTGAAAAGTACCCAATAATCTTCAACCCCCCCTGCCACATCTACAAGACTGAACTGCGCAAACTCAAGACAAGGAGGTCATCCAGCTGACACCAAAGGACAACCACTGGGGGTCCTAAAAGATTCCAGAAGACCCTTCCCATAATTAACTATGCATGCCCAAAGGGGAAGCACCATATGTAAATGATTTCAGGGAAAAGTAATGAATATCCATCCTGATTCCAGGAATTACAATGAATATGTAATCATTTGTATCTATATAATTTGTTCACGGTAACAGTTGGGTATGCACGTTAAGCGGAGCGATCCCCCACGCATCTGGCACTGCAATAAAGAATGCCTACTTTCTAAAACTCCAATTGAGTCTTAGAGTTTCCTTACTGACAGAAGGTTGGACTTGATGATCTTTGAGGTCTCTTCCAACCACAACGATTCTATGATTCTAGGATTTACGGTGTCACCATCACTTACTCGTTCTCACTTCTTGCTGTGTAAGCAGACACGATGAGCAAGGAGCGGATACTGCAATCCCTTTCCAATAATATATATTGCATAGGCAGAGCATCATTCAGTGGCCAAGACCCAAACTCCACTGCTATTCAGGCTACTCCATGTAAGTTCAGAACCCAGAGCCATTCAGAGACACAGGAAGCAGAAACAGGACGGATGGTGAAATCAGCAACCAAAAAATGTTCTGAGACATCTAGAAGTTGCTGTTTGGTGGCTTGTTTGTTTGTTTGGTTTGTTATTGTGAGAGGCAGTAGAAGAATTCAGTGATCCTGAGGTATGCTGTGATGTTGTAACCTCATAAAATACATAATATAATAGACTCATTTATTTTCAGACAATTATTTTAGTCCAGGTTGGTTTATTCATATTTAAGGCAAAAAGCACAAATTTATATAAAAAAATCATTCTAATTTTATTGCTGTATTTATAGACATATTATAAAATGGTTGAACTATTTGAATGGTGGGGGTGAATAGCACATAGCTATACATACAATAAATAATAATGGTGTATAGTCTTATATAAACTTGTTTAATTTTGTATCTATAGTACCTATATACACTACAATTTTATGTAGTAATATATATAGTTATATGCAGATAGTTAAATGTAAAATCTTTCCATACCTGTTTTAGTATAAACCCCTCTTTCATGCATCCTAAAAGAAAGGTGGTCAAGTTCACTTCAAAGCTCATTTACACACAGGCCTTGAGAGCAGCCCTAAGTGACAGAATGGTTAAACTTAGATGCCTGCCAGTTCCTTATCTTCTTTATCACCAGCATTGTTGTCTTCACAGTGAAGATACAAAAGGACGAAATGTACTATAAATTAGATGTGAAGTTAAAGATAAGACATACAATCACTTCCCTAACACATATCCAGCTTGACCTTGCATAACTCGATTGGTCTCTCCAAATATTACAGAGACATAAGATTTCTCTATCTGCTAAAGGATATTAAGAAGCTAATATTATTAAGGACAGGTCTATAAAGCTCTTCTTGCTGACTATTCACATGCAGAAAAATTCCCAGCGTTCTCTGTGCCCATCAGGATGTACGATCATACAGCTGAATCATAACACTGATATCTAACAGGTTTTGAGAGTTAAAATGGAACGGAGCGTTGACGTTCATAGCCCTGACCCTGCTCATTGCTCACACAAGATACCAGTCTTAATAAAAGGATGTGTGCCTGGAAACATGCAGGTTTCCTTTTTTGTAAATAATGAACTGGATTATTGGTAAAAGCAGCTTCTGGATGAAGTATGTCTTCCGTCGGGTGGAGGACTGGGAAGTCATTTAGAGCAAAACAGGAGGTCCTAATGCAAGGCTGAGCGTAGGAGAAACTGGCTGGGAAGCTGAGGAAGTATAAAGGAAGGGAAATCAAGAGAAGGGCTTGTAAAAAGCCCCAGCAGAGAAAGGAAGCAGAAAGGAGCACTGGCAAAGCTGTAGGCACGGAGCAGTTGGGCACAGCTGGAAGGCGAGAGGAAGCATCGCCCACTTGCTGGGGAGGACAAGAAGAAAACTCTGTAGGAGTTAGCCTGGGGCTTAACTGGAGAGAGGAGGTTTCAGCAAGGTACCTGAGTACGTATGCATCTGGGTATGTGCCAGGGTCGGTGACTAGACACAAAGACAAAAACATCAGGGAGTTGAGCGTGGATGTCAAATGTTTCAGCCAAGGAGGAAAGGAGGAGGATCCGACTGTTTCTGGGCTCTGCACAGGGGAAATTAAGTCAAACTGGCTGAAAAAACTTTGCAGGCAGGGTGTTCAAGCAATTCAAGTATGAAGATATGTAATTATCACAACAGTCAGATATTAGATGTTCCTGCTTAACGCTGTGGACGGTTGAAGAAATGTGCCTAAGGTTCACAACTGTACTTTTCTTCAGTTAAATTTCTGAACCATTTCTGAACTTCTGAATGGAACATTTAGAATACAATCTTATCTTTTCAGAGCAAAATTTACACTTTGAGTCTCTACTCTGAATAAGAAAGATATTTTCTGTTGAATGTTTACTTTCTCCTTTGAAGTCTAACTTCAACTCAAAACACATCTGTTTCAAAGATAAATCAAAGATGCAGCAGCAGCTTGTGTTCAAATGAAAACACATGTATTTTTTTTTTTTTAGCCTAGACTTGAGGATCTTTAGGGTTTTAAGGCCTCAGTATTTAAAATAACTTCAAGACTGTGATATCTACAGGCAAACCTTATGGTGTTTTGGTTCTCTGTGCTTTTTTCTTTTTTTTTTTTTTTTTTAACCTAGTCTTTTTAGCTCAGCAATAGGCATACTTATTTCAGAAAGCCTGCTCTAGCTAAGCTGGATTTTTAAAGGCAACAAAGACTTTGGGAAAGCCAAGCCAGTGACGATTAAACGTGAGTGGTCACTAGCAGTCAGGCAAGTCATGGCAGGCATGGAGTGTCATCTAAAGCCTGATGATAAGATTAAAGCTGTGGAATGCCTGTGTGGAGGTTTCAAGAGACTAAAATCGGAAAGGTTCATGACCTTAACGCTGAGGGTGTCCAGGTTAAAAAATGTAGTTAAAGATACTTATTTCTAACCCCAAAAGGTAATTTTTCATAACTCTAGCAGGGGAAGGAAGGAGTCAGCATGTGGAAATGCGGAACAATAAATTACAGTTTGTACCTCAGGAAATAGGGGATTAATGAGTAGTGTTGAAGGGCAATGGAAGAGCCAAACTGGGAAAAATCATGAGTGCCATTGCCCTCGCAAGCACTGCAGCTCACACACTGCCGTGTGCCGGCGGCAAGCTGGAACCTGTCAAGTCTTGTCCCTTCAGATGAGTTTCTCAACAACGCTATGATTTCTTTCCAGAATGAAAGTTGAGGTTGCCATAATTTAGGATTTCATCTTGCAATCTGGAATACTGTTTACTTTTTAAACTCTAAATTAAAAAAAAAAAAAAAATTATACTGTTTCTACTACCTCTGCAACTCTTTGGCATCGCTATGACTCAAAGAAAGATGACTAACATTAAATGCACTGAGGTACACACTGGGCACAGTGAAAACCTTTGACACTACGCTGTAGGTCATCAGACTACTACTAGTTGAGGATGTAACGATTAACTTGGCATACAGCAGACCTCTGCAGAGCAGTCACTGTTAGAATAGAGCTGAAACCCTGAGAGGGGGAACTATTTGAATGCATTTTGAATTTGTTTGTGTTCTCATTGCGTTTAGCGATTATTCTGACAAACGCGGGCACAAAGAGCCAGTCACTACCCCGTGAGGGTTAACCAAGCGGTGGAAAGCATTGCACAGTACAAGGGACTCAGCTCTGTCTGGGACAGCTGAAGGCATCGAGGTCATCTGTATGCTGTTCTTTTCAGACTGGGATTTAAACCGTCTGTGAGATTTGTGATGGTATTCTTCACTCAGGTGTATTCAACCACCTAATGATTCATGTACAGTAGTTCTAGCACCGGGCTGGTCTAAGTAGCACTATTTATCTCACTTAATCAGGAAACCCACCTGTCCTAAATGCTCAGTTAAAACAGCTGGAGATTTTGAATACTTAGTACCTGATAAAGAGTAACTGTCAAACAAGCTGGAGAGCATTTTTGCAGCAGTCAGCCAGGATTCTGCACTCATTATCCAATTCAAGAAAATGTTGGTCCATTCATAGAGATTTCTCAAAGAGAAAAAAACAGCACAGTTTGCTGTTAAGTGCATGGGAATGTTTATTTAACAGCGCCAAGCTGCCAAGGGTGCACATTTCTCTAGCTCATTTCATCCACAAATGTTTCACCATTGACCTACCTAGCCTTTTAACGGCAAATTCACAGTGTCTGGAATTCCATTAAAGCGGTGGTAACCCACTTTGACTCTGCTTATATCTGATTTCTTCCAGAGACTATTCAGAGTCTGAGAGCAACCTTCACTTTAATGTTTGTTTTTGAAACACATGCAAGCTCAGTAGTTCAACCTCCTCTCTGCTTCCTGAAATTTCCCTGGTAACAAATATTTTCACTTCTGTCATACAGCCTGTGTTCTTGGAAGTAGAAAGAGTACCTGGATCCATCCTTAGTGAAGTGTTTGCTCTGGGTGTTTCAATTTAATAATTCAGTCAATTGGAACTCTTGCTTTTGAAAAAGTAAATTTGATCAGTCCCTGGCACCTGAAATAAACTCCTTGAGCTTTCAGTGATTTAAAGGAGTCACTTTGTTTCATGAAATTTGATTGAAATTTGTGCTGCAATATGTGATTTCACAGCCCAAGGTATTTCAGTGAAAAGTAAAAGCATAAGCCCCTCTTTTTTAGTTTTTTTCTTTTTTTTTGGCTTCCCTTGTTTCCACCCTTTTTTTTTTTTTTCCTCCACTCCATCCACAGCTTTCCATTCTAAGAAATCATAAATATCTCTTACAGCACTGTGCAGAGCAAAATGACATAACTTATCTCCCCTCTAAATATTCAAATAAAGCAGTTGGAGTATTTACCTACTGAGCACTTGTTAAGTAAAGAAAAAAAAAAGAAGTGTTGGGGTGGGAGGCTTGTGAACAAACTAAACTAGAAATCATTACTTCATTTTAGAAATGATACAAAATCAAGATTTCATCCCTTATTTCAAGCATTATTCAATCCAAATACTTTAAAACTGCAAGATGGCTCCAAAATGATGGTAGCGTACTTTCACTCTGTAAATTGTGTATTTTCATTTTTTTTCTTTTTCACAGCAATGTTTCTCTCCTCCCCTTCATCAAAACACAAGCAAGAAAAGGTTTTTGTGATGAACAATATTTTGGTCAAAATGCATTAAAAATGATAACAAATGAAATTAATTAATCAAGCAGCTAAAATTCCAAAAATGCAACAAAATATTCAGAGCAGAGTTCAAAGAGAAATTGACTCTTTTTGACCTCAATAGCTTAGGGCTTGCTTAAGCTATGGGAGATTGACTTTGAATTTCCCCTTCCACCTGAGAGAATTTGAACCATAATCTCCCATCTCCACCAAGAAAGTCCCAAAAATATCCGATCCCACCCAGAGGTATAATAAAATTTTCCCCACTTCTGCTTTCTTATACCCCTGTAGACGGCTTCATTTTCTGCAAGTGGGAATTCACCTGAGGTTAATCCGCTGTACCCTAATGGAAGAGTCGTTGCTACTGAGGTCTGTATCACATATTTACTGATCATCAATGGTAGGTAGCTGAAATACGTACTTCACTGAGAAATGTTTTTCTGCTTAAGAAAGCACTTCTTTTCTTAGTTCACTAAGTTTATTCTTTTCACATGTTCCCTTTGCATGTATCTCAGCTTGGCAACCTGATGGTCATCTTCAGTAATGATATCCACTTACTTAGCTTTCCTCAAGCAGCAAATTTATTCACTGGGTTTTAAGCTATGGAAAAAACAAAATAAAAAGCAACACTGCAGTGTGTCAGTGTGCACTTATTGGACAGTACTGGTGAGAAATGCATATCCCGCTCACAAGGAATAAAAATTCATAATGTTTCTGAAATTAAAGGTTAAACTAATAGTGTTCTGGAGCTTTTTCTTGTTCCCTCTTAACTGCTTCAGATGTGACATTCCATGGCTCAGGTAGAGCTCGGTCACCTTAGTTACTTGTAGGTCAACGGGTCGTTATGCAGTCTTATCAAGAGACAAATATTTCTGTCACGTTTCTCCATCTAAGAGTGCTTACACCACGGTCCCTAGCCAGACGAAGGCCCCACCATGACTTACAGCCATCCAGCCCAGTGCTAAAGGTGGCAGTGCTTACACGCCTGGTCTTCACCGTAACCTTTAACAGTGATCTAGTAATTATTTTTTGCTGGAAACACCCCTTTTCCTAATGCACTCTCTGCTTCACTTTTCCTTCTGAGGGCCCCAGGGCAGTTCTATACCTTTAATGCAGACAGTCCTAGGTCTTCTCTAAATTTTAGAAAAACTGGCTGTTAAGCTGTGTCATTGTCCCTCTGTAGCATCCTTGCTTCTTCTGCGAAATAGTATCTCCTCTATGCTCAACATTTTATTCCTCAGTTCTGATCCTACATTAAACAAGTTAGTGACATAGAAAGCAACACATCTATCTTCTATCTTTGCTTTCTGGTTTCAGCAAACCAAAGTGTGATTTCTTCGTATAAAAATGTCATCAAATATCATGTATCCTCCATATCCTCCTCTCTGTACCTTTTCTCAAATATGCTTCATAATATTGAAATGAAATGATCCATGCACAAATCAGTCCACGTCATTGTGGGTACCTATGTCTGAATATTGCTTTCCCTCTGTACAAGCTCTCTTCATGCAATCTTGCTGACTCGTTCGTAGAAAATCCAGACTCGGTGCCTGTCCCACAAACCCTGATGCTACCACCATGCAGCAATAGCCATCTGATTCAAAGATGTTTTTCACTAGAAGTGAAAGTAGGCTTTAATTTGGGGAAATGACATGGTAATATGGATTTATTTTATGTTTTGGCATCAAATCACATACTTTCAGCCTGCCAAAATTCCCCGTCTATAGAAGAAGGAGAATAATTCCTTCTGTCTGTCCCTTTCCACTCATCTACCCCCCAATTTAGACCATGAAGTCCCTGGGCTGTTTGAATATACAAAATTGAGCATAACAGGTAGTAATAATGGTGTTTACTCAAAGGATTGCATCATGCTGGCTTTGTGTGTCTGCTTTATAAAGCATATTTAGCATAGAACAGTTTATCACGTTGCATATCTCCACGCCGTATTTTCAGCGTTCTTAGCAAGGCAAAATGCGTTAAGGCTATCAACGGCTGTGAATTCCTAAGTTGGACTATTCCTTTTCAGCAGTATAGTTTACACTGTTCTCTAATAATCTGGGCTGACTGTCAAGAAAATACAGAGGCAGAGCAATAGCAAGAGTCATGTCACTACAGTGCTCAATAACGTAATTATCTATTCAGCTATCTTTCAAGCTTATTTCCTCTACTTTTATGCTCACCCTATATCTTTTCCACCTAAAATTTGAGACAGCTTGCATTTTGCCTAGCCCCACTGTGTTATGTTTTTATAAGTAGTGCAGCACAAAATAAGTGGAATAATTCCTAAAAAGTGCCTCTGTTTCTATTTCCTCCTCCTAATGAAAATTTTAAGTTGGAATTTAGCAACAGAGTAAGAAAAACACAGAGAAAAATTCTACCGACTGAGCCAGCTGAAATGAGTAGATATTACTGAGTACAGAAATACCTTCTTTAGCAGAATTTCTCTTAATGGCCAGGATTTTAGACACTGTTTAAGCCACTGTTCCATTTTGTAGTTCAATTAAGCACAGGTTTGAACATCCGAACTCATACATGGGAGATTGGACTAACGCACTGTTGTGTTTGCGGCTTTTGTTGATAAAGCAATTGTGCAGGGTCGAGCAGTTTCAGCATGTAATAGCACGTTTTATTACTTGAACTAATCAGAACATATTTTATCAGTATTGGAGTATTTGTTCATTGTGTTAAACATCCTATTGACTACAAGACTGCACATCTCATGCAAAAGACTTTTAATACTTTGATCCTTTCAGACTCAAACAGCCTTACTCCTCGTTTCCTTAGTCATGCTCTGCTGAATCTCATGCCAATCCCCTCTCTCCATCTCACAGTTCAATTTAGGAGCATTAGATGTCTCAATTTTGATTTTTTCCCAAGGCTGAACATTTGAAGGGGAAGGACCTCTCAGAACTTGACCCACTATAAAAACTAACTTTATTACTATTCACACTGACTACTGCTACAATGATGGTATGAGCACTCTTTTAGCCGCATTAGTCTATTCTGGTTTGTAGCTGAGCACAATTAGTAAGCCCCAGACAAGTTGCAATTCTTCCTGTTCCACAGACACAAGATACTTGACTGAGATGATCTCGTCAATTAAAAAAAAAAGAAAAGTCCTAAAATACTTTGACACTGCCAGGACAATGTCTCAGCTTCCACAAAGTGCCTTGTTCTGTGCAGATAGTCTGAGAAGTACTGTTGGAGCAATACCAGCTCTGGCTTTCAAGACATCACTGTATACATAACGTGGCACTCATCAGCAAAGAGCAGGTAGAGGTATTGCTTCGGTTTTGCGTTACTGTTGTTGTTGTTTTATTTGCATAATTTGGAGTCAAAGTCCTTTCTCTCCTACCACTTCTAATATGTACCGTTGTTTTTCCGGTAAGCTGTGCGGCTGCATGTAGGTACTGGCAGATTGCAAAATACAAAGTAGTGTAGCTTAGTCCCTACAAAAGAAAGCAAAGCAAAAAAAAAAAAAATTAGAAAACATAGGAGTGTGCTTTTATATCAGATTGCCAGATGTGATATCTTAAATAAGAGCTGAAACAGAGGATCTCATTGTTCTTCAAGCTTCAGTGGTCTACTGCTGGTCTTTTTTTCCTTGATTATCTTCTTTTTAAGTTTTTCTTCAAACTTTAAAGACTTCAGTCCTTCAAAAGCTCTCCCAGCGCTGCTTTGTATGATACAGGAGGCAGGTGAAAGAGAGACATCAAGGGGGGCAGGGGGAAGAGAGATCTATCAACGATGGCAGTTCTGCATACATATGATGTAGAAGTTGTTTAGTGAGACTCCACTCCAAATATGTATGAAAAATAAAACTATTGAGGAATTGAACCCAGATGTTAAAATATAAAGAAGTAAATTTTGCAAAGAAACTAACCTGGACATTACAATGAAACCTAGAATTCTGGTATTTGAAAAATTAAGGTAAGGCGGCAACTCACACCAGCAACAGATAACAATATCTTAATTTCCCTTAACATACCCCCCCCAAAAAATACCAAAACATTTACATAAACCAGAAATTTCCACTTTGGGGCTAGATGCACTTGTAAGTAGCGATGGTTCAAAAGCAGGGACATAAAACAAGGACTTCCTTTTTAAGATTCCTCTTATCAATCACCTTTGCAGTATTCCAGTACTATAGCGTGCTGGAAAAAATGAACATTCACCAGGGAGCTCCAAGGTCAATTCCTAGCTCCTGATAAAGTGTCATAAACCCAAGAACATTTCCAACTCACTAGAGATAGCACAGGAAGTTAACATTAAAATTAATAAATCGCTGTCCTAACTGGGAAAAAAATCCTTTCATATACAATCCTGCCTGCCCTTGGGCAATTAACTTAGAAAAACTCTTAATTAAAAGCTTTTTTTTTTTTTTTTTCTTCTGGAGGGGCTTAGTAGAAATACTTCATCTAAAACAGAAAACTGTTTATAGATATATGCATTTTAGAAAACAGACTTTCTTGGGATTTTAATTTTCTGGTGGAGTAGAGACATGAATTTACATTCCATACTGCAGAAATACTGGAATATGTTATGACCGGCTAGATCCCTTAACTGGACAGTTTAATCTTTGCAAATATATCAGATATATCCAAGAAAACAGGTTAACTTAGTAAGTAATTTCATTCACAGTGCGTGAAACTTAAAAAAAACAACTGTGATCTATTATGAGCAAAGCACATCGGTAAACTGGAGACTAACCACGGCAAAGCACAGCAGCTTAGGTCCCTGCTCCCATCCCACTGCTTTTCATTTATTTGTATATTTATAGCAGATATGCTCTATACTACACAGCACTGGAATAGTCAAAGGAAACCACCACAAAAATCACAAACAATCTAACAGAACAAAGTACCTTATTTAAAGAATCATCATTATTTTTTGAAGTATCAAGAGGTCAGTCTACCAAGAGCAGTACTCTGGATCTGGAGGGCACTGTATTTATTTTGGTGAAGAGTGCTAGTTTTCAAAAGCGTACAGGTATTCCCCAATGAATCTGTGATATATCATCATGACATACCATTGTGTAAACCAAGATGAAAGGTTAAAAATTACATTTTCAAAATAATCAGATCAAATTTTTTCTATGTTAAGGGCTGTTAAAATATCATTCAGAAATGCTCAGTTTCTTTTGCCTCCTGAAGCTTAGGTGGTATAAAGCTATATGGGGATTCAGAAGAAGGGCTAAGACCCAAGATAAACTTTCTGTTGATTCAGATTCCTTATTTATCCCTCTGAATAAAGTGGCAAGGTTTTGCAAAGCCTCATTAGAGATAAGAAGACATCTGATCTCAGATTAAGTATGAAGTTACACAAAAATGAGCAATTATCAGAAGTTAATACTTCTTCCCCCCGCCACTCCTCTGCCCTGAAAAAAAGACTTTCTGGCACTAACAAAACAGAAAGAAAGTGAGAAATGTCTGCATTTCCCACCCCCCAGCCAGAGCTTTTGCATGTTATATAAAACATAACTACATTGGGCCAGAAAGAGAGACAAAAAGAGAGTAACTTCATAGTCTAATGATTAGGGACGCTGGAGAACAACATAAAAATCTCTCTACCAAAGAATATGTATTGTTTACTAAATGGAATGGCTCCAACAGGAAACAGTGGAAGTGTGTCATGTTGGAATAACATAACAGTATCCCAGTCATCCAGGAATTTACATCCCTGGTGTGAATGAGCTCCAGTTAATTAAAGGACTCTTGCTCTAACACTCCCAGGTGGAATTTTTCTCATGTGCCACCCGAGAGCTGTAACATTGCCTCAGATGTTTAGGGTGTGCATTTGATATTTTTCTAGTTTTTTGCTTTGATGAGACTTCATTTGATCCTATTTCAAAATTACATATATTCTTAAATCTTGAAAAAAAAAACCACTCACAAATTGCAGAATGGAACAAGGAGTTTTACTCATGATAATCATATTAAAACCACTGTGGCATTGACCAAATTCTACCCTTACTCAGGTTGGACTGATATCTATCCAGGGCAAGAGTGAGACACTAATTTGACTTCTGCTCTGTTTGACTATTTCTTTTATCATACTAATTTCCTCTTACTAACTTTTGTGTTTGTTCAATGCCCTCTGAAATTCCATGAGTAAATTTGCTTGTGTAAGTAGAATGAAATCACTTATATTATTTTCATTAAAAATTCCAGCCATTTCTTTTTTGTCCAACAAGAATCCTTTTCCTACTTGCTTAGCAAAGACAAAACTGTTTGTCTGTGAAAAAAAAAAAAAACCTGATCAAAAAGTGAAAGATACTTTTCAGTCAAAGAGTAGGCTGTTCAGTTTTAAATTATTTCCAAAGTACATCTCACTTGAACTTTGGCTATTTAAAAATCACTCAGCTGGTCTCTCAGCTATGTCCTTATTACCACATTGACTTGAATGTCATTCTGTAGATGTAACTAAGAATCAGATTTGGCCTGAGGAATACAGATCAGTAGAGGTCTTTTTTTTCAATGACATATTAATATTATATTTATTCCCATAAGCTATTTCAAAAGCTAAACATCCAAGAGAGCTGAATATTAGGTATCTAATTCTGTTGATATGCAAGACTCTTTAAATGACAGCATTCATCTGTGCGAGAGATTCCCTTCATATTGCTCTGCCCATGAGTTTTCAGCTGTGGTGGACCATCTGCCAGCTGGGAAATCCCATTCCTGTTTGCAGCAGCACTGCAAGTTCTATTGGTGTTCATGAAATAAAATAACTTGATTTAAGGAGCACATGGAAAGCTTCGTGCAACACTTCAAAATCACTTAAATTAATAAATCAAGCAGTACAAGGAGATTTTATATTTTTCTCCAAGAATCTCAGACCATTCTCTATGAATGAAATGTCATTTAAAGAGTACCTGTGAAGCTGTTATCTATATTGGGCCTCTCACAAATGGTGGAGGTGAGAGTCAGGTTAATATAAAGTACCTTGAAGAATTAGTATTTTCACTTCTCTCCGATATGTGAAACATTCCCAGTCTAAAATGCCATTTTCTTGCCCTGTAGTATGCTTCCTGGGATCCCACCAAAGTAAAGACTTCACATCTCTCAAACTTTAGAACTCTAAAGGTAATTTCAGCTCAGAAGTTATGGTTCTCACATGAATGTACAGTGTCCCTCTCTTTGGACGAAAAAGCCACAGAGTCGTATTTAACATGTGGTCTTTCACAACTCTGGTACACGGTCACACGGGGAATTGGTGGGAACTGGATTTCTGTTGCATCTTAAAAAGTTACCGCTTCAAGTACACAAATATTGATCATGAAACAATAGTTCTAATTATAAAGTAACAATTACCAAACCTCTCCTTTATAGAAAGCCTGCTAACACTCCAAATAAACTAACACTGAGGAGCCTAACCAATCGACATCCTGTATAATCCTGCAAATTGGGGACTATTTATTTCTATGGCAAAAGACGATTATTTCAGATAGGATGACCTGAATTAAAAAACTAATAAATCTTGCTTGGGTTTACAAATAGAATAAATTCATTTTATACTAATTTGAAAAAAAAGGAATGCTTCCTGAGAGGCAGTACCACTCTCATTTCTCAGTGCCTTCAAAAATTAATTATAACACTTGCTATAATTCCGTTACACATTACATTTGTACATTTCATATACATTATATTTAATTATGTTACATTTTAAAAGAGAACTATTCCCATTTCCTTTCCCTAGGCCACACACAAATTGTAGTCTTAGCAGGGAATAATGGCAGAGCATTAATACAAAGATTAATTTTTAGGATAGTGGACAATACTTTATAGATGGATGAGCGATACCTCATTATAGTAATGACCTTTTGTAGAGGGCTTGTTTTGCTTCATGTAAAATCATGTTACGTTATTATTCCCATAAATAAAACACTTATCAGTTTTTTATATTGCATTTTAAAAGGGACTTTTCCCCTATGTAAACTTCTGCCTTTAGCTGATTTTAAAAAAAAATCATTACAAAAGTACTATGCAATACCGATTTGGACATATTTCAAATCAAACACCATTGCATAGTGTCACATTTCATTTTGTACTTTGAAATTATAACTTGATTAACATCATTATACTAAAGCTTGTCCTATTGTTTAGCTAACGCATTTAACACAGTAGTAGATCAGGAACAATGGGTAACGTATGTATGACAGCTGTATTTTGCATCCCATGGATAAGATTTGCATAAGTGTGGGAGTTACAAAAGTCATGCAGCAGACAAAAACTAAATAAATGTAATCTTAAAATACAAAGCTCTACATAATCTACTAATATTGGAAATGGAATTTTGACATTTATTATTTAAAGACTTGTGTTTGAAGAACTGTTGAATTCCTTCCCTACTGTACATTTACAAAATACAACTGTAAAACTTTACTGCAAAGTTTCTTCACGACGGATGGGTACGCGCTAGAGGATTTTTCACCATAGTAATCCCAAGTTACTGAAAGCTCTTCTAAAGATGTAATACAGATTTGAGGGGGCAATTTAAAATCTCCTGACCTGTTAATGACTGTTTCCAATAAAATCTCCTTCAACGAGAGACAGAATGACAAGACCGATAGCCCATTTTGAATTAATATTAAGGTTTGCCTCTTTTGACTTCTCTCAGGGGAAACTCAGAGGAGGAAAAGATCAGACAAGCTCCCACAATTTTCGTTGCTCTGCCC
Source organism: Cariama cristata (assembly GCF_000690535.1). Taxonomy (NCBI): domain Eukaryota; kingdom Metazoa; phylum Chordata; class Aves; order Cariamiformes; family Cariamidae; genus Cariama; species Cariama cristata. Next base: position 75,714 of record NW_009630452.1, read on the forward strand.
CACCAACACCCTGCAAAGTAAGTACTGCAGCGCCATCAAAGGAAATAGCAACACGTTGCGGGGTTCTGTGTGCTTGTTGAGTCCATTTCAGACGCAATTCTAAAGTTTGGGGAATTAGGATGGCTCAGGAAAATTCATAACAGGATGTAAAACCACTGTATATACCTATTCTGCCTGGAACTAGAGAAACATTTTATCAGTTACGAAATGAGTTTGCCTGAGTCTATTTCCTAAGGTGAGGAATACAAAGACCCATCAGAACTGATACTACTTTTACACTAATGGTACTAAATTAAATGCAATTTAGCAAATTATCAGTTAAGATATGAAACAGATATGCTAGCTCAGTGTAGCTAGTGTATCCTTTGCAACCACATAAACACACGCTTTCGGCTCACTTTGTGAACTTTGTGTACAGCAAGGCAAAGAAAAAACAGTGAAGTCTCTTTAAAAGTGAGTTTTGTTTCAATGGCCTAGGCAGTGTAATCTCTAACCTACGTACATATTTTGGGCAGAATAAAATCCCTAATAAAATTACAAATCCAAAAGAGGGAGAGAAAACATGTAACAGACCTTGAAAATTACTAAAGAAAAGCAAGACTTATTGTACCTCAAAGCATTTCCCAACTTAGAAATACTCATTCATGTTATTTTTTACTGGAATAGTTGTTTGCCTGTGATTAAACTCACCTGAATGATAAATGAAATGCTAGAGGAAATAAAGCGTAGTCATCATGCTGCCCTCCCATAGCTTTTGCTTAAGACTGATATTTATTACATTAGAGTTTAAACTGAGTACAGAGAGAGGAGGGAAAGGTTTGACTTTTTCATAGGTTTAATTAACTTTAAATATGCCAAATCAGAAACATTATTTAGATTCACTGGTGCCTCCGATTATGATTTGTCTTTTCATACATAAAATTGATGTTTCTTTCTTTCTAGCCATTTCTCAACGCATCTTCTTTAAAAATTAACTCTCCTCTCTACTAAGATTAAGATATTTATTAATACTGTTAAATCACGTATTTTTGGACAAAGGTGACAGTTTACTGAGACCTTTGTGCCTCTATGGGTTAACGGTGTCAAAGTGTTGGCAGCGGGGGGCTGCAGAGGTAGTGTTTACCCAGAGCCAAGGCCTTTTCTGCCTCTCACCCCACCCCACCAGCGAGGAGGCTGGGGGGGGCACAAGGAGTTGGGAGGGGACACAGCCGGGACAGCTGACCCCAACTGACCAAAGGGATATTCCATACCGTATGACGTCATGGTCAGTATACATACATATATAATGTACGTATATAATTATGTAAATATTCCTTCTTAGAATATTTCAGTTGGAAAGGACCTACAACAATCCTAGTCCAAATAGGTATTCTTGATATAACCTTTCAGAAGAGTTGTTGCTTCGTATTCCCAGGTTCCCCTTTATATGCCTGAATCATACTGAGGAATGTTAAACTCTAAGTTTGAAAGAAAGGGTTAAGATATATCTATTATTTGCATTTGTGGAAAAGTGGCAAATATTTTAGTATCTTCACTTTGTATCTTTATCATCAAAGTAAGTTTGAAATAAATTGATCAGTATTTGTCACATTAAAGTAATGTGTTCCCCCTCCATCATATCCCCCCAAAAGCATGAAACTTGAAACAGATGTCCTGATTCTTTATTTTGAATCAGAACTTCTCACTTCTATCGACCATGTCAGCTTAGAAAGTTCCAACACAGGTTTTGCGTGGGCAGCTCTTGCATTTAGACATGTAACCAGAATTCATGAAGCCAGTATTCTCATTTACTTAACAAAAGACACAGCCAAAAATCCATCAATACTGTATGTATGACAGGCAGCTTTGAGCCGTCCCATGCTTAGATATTTGCCTTGACATTTCCTAATAAAAATCTTCCCTATGAAAACTAGACGACATTTAAGAGGCCGATACTCGGAACTTTTTGCAGGCCAACAAAATGATGCGAAGAGCATCGTCCTAATCCCTGTCAAAAGCAAACTAGATGTTTTGGTTCCATCATCCTGCCACATGCAAAAAAATCATTTGTTTATACTCGGAAGATTTTGCTGGTATACAGCAACTCCAGGGTAGCAGCTGAGATTCGGTTCAACCACTTGGCTTAAATCAACTCCTGAATGGACTAAACTGAAAAAAAAAAAAAAAAAGCAAGCATTACTACAGTTACATCTGTGTTCTTTTTCTGGGGAGAATCACTGTTCTGATTAGAGATCTGGGAGTCTTTTCACAGTCATAAGAGGCATAAGTAAATTAGTGACACCTTTTAGCCCAAGTGCGTATCAGAACCTCGTGGCTGAATAGATAAAGAAGGTTAACTAGCAATGTTTCATCAGCTTGTCCCTTCATTTTCATTCAACACCAGCAGTACATCAAGGTGGAAGAAATAGTGAAATTGCAAGAGGCCTTGGAGATGTCTCAGTCCCCTTGTATTGGCACTGCTATAACTACTGGAGTTCTCACTTCGAGGTATTCTTCCCGATGTACAACCAGCTCTTTGGCCACACCATTGCCACATGGTTACTGGGTTGGTCAGTCTTAGGGCAGATTTCTTAGTGCGTTTTTGAAGAGTAGAAACAAGGTGAAAGTATGAGAGAACCAAATTGGAGAACTAAATGTGTTTCAAATCCTTTGGAGGATGTCAAGAAACGTTCATGCTCCTTGGGGAACAATTATCTACTTTTACTGCTGGCAAGCACCCACTTCTTCCAGGGCAGAGGGGTGGCTGTTCCTGCTTGTAGTCGGTTCTCATCAGCTTCTGCACACCCAGCAAAACACAGGCAATGGGATTCAGGGGAGCCTACAGCAGCCATGTGAACATAGATGTGACCAAAATGGGGAGGCACTTGTAAAAAGTTAGGGAAATGTTGTGGTTTCATAGTGAGAGTGGTGTAGGACGGTGAGACGGGAAAGGAACTGAGTGGGCACATGAAAAAGAATTATTTTTTGTGTTAGGAAGAGTGTAAAAAGAGAATGAAACACTTTAATAGAGAGAGGAGGAAAGAGCTAGAAATCACACTTGGAGAAAATGGAATATAAAAGCATACAAAAGAGATGAGATAGAATGAGCAGCTCTTTCTCTTCTCTCACTTCTCCAGCTGTCAAACCCTTTTTTTGCATCTCTTCCTGACATATACAAAAATCACTGCCTATGATCCTTTCTCCCCTCAGGACAAGAGCCTAGCTTTTGTCCACGAAAATCTGATTGCTCTCTAAACCTTTTTCTTTCCTTATTGAACAAATAATGTCTTGAACTATTAAAGGTCTGTAAAACCTTTCCAGAGTCTCTCTCTTGGGCATCTTCATGTTTCAGAAAGATGCTGCTTCTTGTGTGCATACAAATTCATTTAACAGACTGTCAGACCTAAGGCTATAGGATGCTTTTGTTTGGCTGCTACCATTGCACCTGACACAGTGAAGACCTAATTTGGACCTTGATCCATTTACTGTTCAGAAAACTTACACCAGAGCAGCATTTCTGCTGTAGTAAAGGTTCCCTTTCTGTTTAAAAACAGACCATTTTAAGAGCACTAGATGAAAAAACTAATTCATTGGCATTTTCTGTTTCACTGGCAACCACAGCAAACAAGTTTCAAAGGTACATCCCTTCTAAAAAAATATGGCAACTCATAAAATCAAAGTTATAAAAGCTTAGCACACTGAAATAATTTTTCTAATCACTTCCAGCCTGCTCTCAGACCCCTAATATATATATATATCAGCAAGTTGGCCATTAGCTCTTTGGGGAGGCAATATTTTTGGCAAGATATTATTGACCTCTTACAGCTTGAATCTACCGACCTGCTTATGTTCAGGTTGTGAGCCAAAGAATCAAAATGCACATGCGGACAGGGGTCTGCAACGTAGCAGCCCAAGAGGAGGGAGCAGAGGCCAGTGGACAGAGAGGAATTTAGAAAGTAGGGGCAGGGGAAGCGGG